>NC_056717.1:3959382-4026459 GCF_018831695.1 Puntigrus tetrazona | reverse complement strand
GTATTTTTAACTTAAAAATATAAAAAAATTATTGCTTACATTTATATTAATCAGAACTAATATGATTGGATTTCACAAGACATTGTGTGTTATTCAGTATTTTTGCATGAAACGTCAAAGTCAATTAAAAACAATAATTTAATTAATGTTCAACTAATAAAAACTACCTATAATACAAATAAACAAGCGATAATGAAACTTGGCTCGCTGCAGATATTAGATCACTTTCACAAAAGCACTTTATATATATGATTTGATCAAAGATCAGAACCTGAATTCCTCTGTTTGTAGAAACAGCTAAAACCAGATGAATACATTACTCTAAATGAATCCTACCCCAGATTATTACTACTATTAAATGAGCCACGTTTAAAAGGTAAGAGGGGAGTCATTTATACTAATTTATAACAATATTCTTGGAAGTACTTCTCAGAGAGGCAGGCTTTAAGTAACTCATTTAGAAGATTTAGTGCTGCATATAACATTATCTATAGAATCATGTGTGCTAGTAGTAAATCCTCTGTCATGTTTTGTACTGGCTACTGTATGCACAGGCCACCAGGACACAGCACTGATTTCATTAAAGAATTTGCTAATTAGTACTAACCTGCAGTTAATTACTGGCATGGAATAAAGTCTTTAATGTATCCATGTTGATAATGAAAAAATCTACTTTGATAATCAGATTTCTTAGACATTCTGAAGTCTGTTGGGAGTTAGACAACACGTCTCTGGACCAACTCATTATCGGAAATCATACTCTAGATCTAATACTGTCACATGGAATAGATGTTAAAATGGTGGAAGTTCTGCAGCAAAGTGATGACATTTCAGATCACTATCTAGTCTTGTGTAGACTCATGTATAGATTAAACCTGTATAAACTCTGCACCTTATTACAAGTATGGTAGAACCATCACTTATACCACGAAAAGCTTTTCTAAGTAATCTTTACAGCTTATCTCAAATGCTCTCTCTTTTTCTATACTCTAGATACAGTTGCTGTTTTGCATAAAAGATGAAAGCAATCTGACTCCATGGTGTAATGAAAAACACACACACCTAAAGAGGCAGCCCGGAAGATGGAGGCGCAGGTGCCGAATTAGAAAGTATTTCATATTGCCTTAATTGGAAGTATCATATCATACAGAAAAGCATTAAAAACTGATTATTTATCATCTGCACCCAGAAAACAAACACAACCCAGTATTTATTCAATACAGTAGCTAAATTAACCAAAAAATAAAACGTCAACAGGTACTAACATTTCCCCATGAGTGTAGTAGTAGCCCAGCTTCTTGAATTTCTTTACTTCTACTAAGATTGGTACCATCTGGAGATAAAATGTACAACTGCATGCAGCTGTCAGCTACAGTTCCACATCAGTTAGTGAACTATAGATCCCTGAGGAAAAATTACACTCATTCTCTATTATAGGAGAAGAAGACTTGTACAAACTTGTTAAATCATCTAAACCAAGCAACATGTATATTTAGACCCTATTCCATCTAAACTATTAAAGATTTGCTTCCAGAAGTCATAGATCCTATTATTATTATTATTATTATTATTAATTCATCATTGTCGTTAGGATATGTTCCTGAAACAATTAGAAACTGGCTATGAATTAAGCCTCTTATTAAACCACATCTTGATCCCCAAGACTTAATAAATTACAGACCAATCTCTAATCTCCTTTTCTGTCAAGATACTAGAAAAGTGAAGTATCCCCTCTAGCTGTATTCCCTTTTAGAAAAAATGGTATCTGCAGAGATTTCCAATCATCTCCTCATCTTATCTTTAATCAATTTATCTTAGGATGTTTAATCCCATATCTATCAGCCGCCATCAGTTTGTGGCACTAAATGAGGAGGTATCATATCTCTCACAAGTGGAAACATGGAGTTCCTCAAAGGGTTCAGTGCTAGGACCGTTACTTCCCAACCTATACATGTACCTCTGGAGACATTATCAGGAGACATGGTAGCTTTCACTGCTATGCTGATGATACTCAGCTCTATATTTCAGCGCAACCTGGTGATACACAACAAATTTAACAGAATGCATAATCGATATAAAAAACTGGATGATGAGTAACTTCCTAATGCTAAAATCTAAAAAACAGGAGTGCTAATAATTAGACCTAAAACCCACATATAATAATCTAGAACACAGGCTAACCTTGTTAGTGCTGGTCTCTGCAATTCTTCATCATCAGTTAGGAACCTAGGTGTGCTGTAATGACAGCAATCTCCTTCGAAAACCATGTTTCCAGCATCTATAAAACTGCGTTTTACATCTTAAATTATATCTAAATTACGACCTATGCTTTCAACCTCTAATGCAGAAATAATTTGTGATGATTCACTAGTAGCTGAATTGAACACAGTCTCTCAGTTGAGAATGAGGATTTTCCTCACTGAGCCATAACGAACATGTATTTTGAACCCAGACCCAAGAGCAGAGGGTAACATTCAGAAGCTTGGATTGCTGAACAAAAAGAGTGTTTACTGGGTATTTAACAAAGTACAGCAAAACTCAGAAGCCGAGCTTCCACAAAGATACAGAAAACAAAAGCGGCAGCAGAATACTTGCGTAAATGAAAAAACAGCTTTCTCTAGGAACAAAAAGAAATACATCCATTAAAGGTCAAGATATGAACATAATTCACTGAGAGGAAGCTTGCTTAAATAGACCAGTCCACAGATGTTACAAATGAACCTGATTAGCACTAACACACAAGAACTGTAGCACTCTTTCTGGGAACCACCTGGTAGCTGGGAGAGTCACTGCATGCTGAGGTCTTACACAGGAGCCCCTCTTCTGCCAAGGCGGCTCCTGGCGTTTTTACCCCTGAATTGGAGGTTACAATGGTGGAAGTCCCTGATGAGGTCTGGAGTCGAGAATATCTCGAGCAGGCACCCACTGATGGCCGCTCACTCTGGGCCCATAACCCTCCCAGTCAAGCAAGATACTGATTCCTCCCTCCCTGAGGCTGGCGAAAGTCCAGAAGTCTGCGTACCACCGTGTAAGCTGGTTGAGCACCAATAATGAGAGTACTGGGGTGGCTTCCTGGCTGGGGACAAAGGAGAATAGAAAACAGGCTTTAAGCAGAGATGTGGAAAGTGGGATGAATACGCATCAGACCTGGGTGGGGAGGGAGAGCGGTAAGACACTGAGGTTGACCCTTCACAGAGAACCTTGAAAGGACCAGTAAGAAGCGGGGTGCTAGTTTCTAAGTAGAGCTCAACATAGTAGCCGGTAGATCCTTGAGTCGACAACCACACCCCTCTGACTGGTCAAGGTGATGGTCCAACCCTCCCGATGTTAGTTTGCATACCTCTGTTGGAGTTTGAGTGGCCTTACGTGAGAGCTGTAGCAGCCTTCTGCCATGCCACGTCGACACCTCTGCACTAACTACAGGCAGCAGCTGGAACCCGGACCTCAGGATCCTGCTCAGGAAACAGGGGAGAGAAACCAAATTGGCACTCAAAAGGAGACATGCGTAAAGGATGAATGATATTTGAGTGTTGTGTATAAATTCAGCCCAGATCAAATGGGAACTCCAGGCAGAATGGTTGGTTTGAAACAGGCATCTTGAGTCTTTTCAATGTCCTGGATTGGCCCTCTCCAGTCTGCCCATTTGACTGAGGTAAAACCAAGAAGACAAGCTAATAGATGCTCCCGATTAGGCGTCAAAGCCTCCAGAACCGAACAGTGAACTGGGATCCCCTGTCAGAACTAATATCTTAGGGAAATCCATGGATTCTGAAGACATGTTTCACTAGTGAGGTCTGCTGTCCCCTGACCTGCAGTGGGAATCTTGGAGTAATGGGTATGAGGTGACATGCCTTGGAAAATCTGTCCACCACCCAGAGTTGCTGTATTTACCTTGAGAACTTGGTAGACCTGTAACAAAGTCAATGATATAATATGTGACCAGGGCGTGTAAGGGATGGGTAGTGAGTGCAGAAGTAAGCCTTGAGGGTAGGTTCTGCGTTCCTTATTCCTGAGCACAAAACTGTACAGGCGTTGACAAAAGCCCTGCAGGCGTCTCTCTCTGCATGTTAGCCACCCAAAATCTTCTCTGGATGAGTCTCAGTGTCTTTGTACTCCCAGGATGGCGAGAAGAGAAGCACTTGACCCACTGTAACACATCAGAGCGCGCGGGGTTGGGCACAAACAGAGGAAAGACCTGGAGGGCAGTTGCCTGGAACAGGGTGTCTTTGTTGGGCCTTCTAACCCGCCACCTCAAGTCCCCACTGGATAGATGCCACCACTCTGGAGTTGGGTACTGATTGGTTCAGGTCTGCCCTCTACCTCAGGTGGTGAGTCAAACTGCCTTGAGAGGGGCATCAGGCTTTGCATTCCTGGAACCTGGGCGATATGAGAGGTAAAGTCAAGCGGTTAAAGAATAGGAGGCCATGAGCCTGGCGGGAGTTCAACCGCTTAGCCTCCCGGATGTCACGTGAGGTTCCTGTGATCTGTCAGATAAGGAATGGAGTGTTTGGCTCCCTCCAGCCAATGTCTCCATTCATTCCTCTGAGTGCCAACTTCACAGCCAGAAGGCTCCCGGTTACCAGTATCACATGAAAATTCCTCTCAGCGGGAGAAGTACGCCGAGAGAAATACGCACAAGGTGGAGCTGCCATCACTCCTTGCTCTCTGTGATAAAACTGCTCCGACCCCAACATCTGAGGCATCCCACCTCCACTACAAAGGGCAACTCAGGATCTGGGAGTGTAAAGGATGGGGCAGAAGTGAAGCGCTGCTTAAGCCAGGAGAAAGCTTGATTAGCCTTATCAGTCCCTTAAATGAGCCTGATCTCTTCTTGGTGAGAGCAGTGGAGGGTTGTGCAATAGAACTAAAGTTTCTAATGAACCTCCTACATAAAGTTTGCAAACCCCAAGAAGCGTTGGACCTGTTGACAGAGCGTGGTTTAGGGCCAGTTCAGCGCACTGCCCTAAACTTATTGGAGTCCATCCAGACACTGCCCTTTGAAACAATGAATCCAAGAAAAGAGGCCAGTGGGCACATGAAATTCACTCTTCTCTAGTTTGACAAATAATCCATTAGTGGCAAGTTGAGACAAGACAGATCGTACATGTTGGACATGTTCTTGTAGCAACAGGAGAGAGAAGATAAGAATATACGTCAAGATAAAGCGAACACAAACTTGTTTAGCATATCCCGTAGAACATCATTAATAAAGTGCCTGAAATACCGCTGGTGCATTGGCTAGCCCAAAGGCATTACCTGATATTCATAATGTCCGTTGGGGTGTTGAAAGCAGTCTTCCATTACGTCACCAGCCCTTACCTAACAAGGTGGTAAGCATTTGAAGATCAAGCTTTGTAGAAAATGGTTGCCCCCTGTAGGAGATTCAAGGCCGTAGTCATGAGTAGCGAGAGGGTAGCGGTTTTACACGTAATGCTATTCCAGTCCCACGATAATCTATGCATGGCCTAAGACTACCATCCTTCTTTGCTACAAAAAAAGAATCCAGCTCCTGCTGGCAGCGTAGATGGGCGAATGAATTGACTGTTAAGTGCCTCTTTAATATAGTCATCCATAAGCGGCTCTTTCAGAGGGCTGAGGAGTGAATACAGTCTCCCTCTAGGAGGACAGCAGTTCCTGCAAGTAGATTGATTGCACAGTCATAGGGTCTATGAGGTGGCAGGGGAAGCAGCCACGGGTCTTGCCTGAAAACTTCTGAGATCTACTGTATATTCTGGGGACTCGAGATAGCACAGAGAAGACAACACTGAGTTACTAGAGGTCACAGGTTGAGATTTGGGAATGAGTTAGTACCTCTATATGGATTGGGCTGTTGACCCGGAGAGGAGCAGGCAGTGACTTGAGGAGTGTCTGAGTGAGGGAGATTCAGAGATGTCTTGAGAACTTCGAAAAAATAACAAAGAGACAGGTCTGAATCCCCACAATTAAGTACCCCAAGCAATTAATTCTCCTGAATGTCCAATCTATGTGTGGGTTGTGAAGAGAGACAGCCATGGGTAACCAAGAATCAAAGGGAACTCTGGTGAGTGGATCAAATAAAATTGTATCTTCTCACTATGGTTATTAGTCAGCATGTGGAGGGGTGGTGTGTATTGGCTTACCTGGCCCAGAACCCCAGAGAGTCTCCCATCCAATGCGGTTATGGTCAAAGGTCTTTTAGGTTATAAGAGGCTGAATTCTCCAGGTGTTTGTAGAAAGCATAGTCCATAAAATTTCCCTGCAGCTCCCGAGTCAATGAAGGCCCACAACATTGACGTTGAGTTACCCAGATGCAGTAGAGCCTGGAGTGAAACCCAAGAGACTGCGGTCGGGAAGTTAATTACTCTGCGTCCCAGCCCCTCTCCTTGGAGCGGGAGTTGCCTTTCCCATTAACTCAGGGCAGTTGAACCTGAAATGATCACAGTTTTTTTCCACAATAGGCAGCATCTCTCCCTCCATGCGACAGGTCTCTCAGGCAATGACAACCTAGCCCTTCCCAATTGCATGGGTTCCTCAGAATTCATAGAGAAGGTGTTGGTGATTCAAAGTGCTGCTAACTAATTTGGGGCTCAAGACATTTCCAGCGTCCTGTGGCGTTCCTGTCTCTGCGATCTCGAGATGCGGTTGTCTATTCTGATGGCAGTAGCTGCTACAGGGGACTCAGGTCAGGGAGCTGGATCACGGGAAATGCCAGTTCATCCTTTGAGTGCAGGGGAGAGACCATGGTGAAAACGCTGCTCTTAGGGCCTGTTGGTCCCAACCACTCTCTGTGGCTAAAGTCTGACGAATTCAATGGCGAACTCTGCCGCGCTCAGAGTGTTCACTTGAGAAGATTTGCGAAGTAGTCTGTGGTCAATATCTCCTCCACTGGGGATGATGGAAATACCTTCTTCATCTCTGCAACAAACAGATCACTATTGTCAGTGAGTGGTGAGTGGTAGTCCCACAATGCTGTTGCCCAGTCAGGCGCCTTTCCTGTATGGAGAGTCATTATGTATGCCACCTTGCTGCTCTCAGTTGGAAAACTGTTAGGTTGTAGGCCGAAAAGCTAGAGAACACTGAGTAATGAAACCTCGACACCTCTCTAGGTTCCCATCCATTATCTCTCTGGTGCGGGTAGCCTGGGCTCCAAGTAAAGAATCAGTCCGTGAAGGTCTAGAATGATCCGTTGGCGTGGATTGAGTGGTAAATGCTGGATGGGCAGACAGCTGACTTAACTGCTGAAGGATCTCCAGTTAACATCTGTTCATGTTTGTGAACCATAGAGGCTTAGTCAGAAAGAGCAGCAAGGATATGCTCAGCACTGGAAGTAGCATCTTCTGCTGGAGTCCATCTTTTTAGTTCCAGTCTTGCTGTGATGGGGTGCCAAGCGCTGGGGATCGAACACAGGTCTCTCAGTTGAGGGAATGAGGTTTTCCTCACTGAGCCATAGAACATGTATTTTAGTTGGACCCAGAGCAGAGGAGTAACATTCAGAAGGCTTGGATTGCTGAACAAAAAGGTGTTTACTGGGTATTTAACAAGAAGTACAACAAAACTCAGAAGCCGAGCTTCCACAAAGATACAGAAAACAAAATGGCAGCCCAGAATACTTGCGTAAATGAAAAAAACAGCTTTTCTCAGGAACAAAAAAATACATCCATTAAAGGTCCAAGACTGAACCCAATTCACTGAGAGGAAGCTTGCTTAAATAGAGCCAGTCCACAGGTGTTACAAATGAACCTGGTTAGCACTAACACAAGAACTGTATACACCACTGGAACCACCTAGTGGCTGGGAGAGTCACTGCATGCCACTAGAGTCTTACATAATTATTCATGCGTTTATAACCTCGAGAGTTAAATTATTGCATAATGCTATGTGCAGGTGCATATGTTCTTTACGCTTGATAAGTAAACTTCAGATAGTTCAAAGCGCTTGGCAGCTAGAGTCCTTACTAGAACAGGAAGTATGATCATATTGGGCCAGTTCTATCCAGCACTGCACTGGCTCCCTATCAAACATTGAGATAGATTTTAAAATCTTAATAATTACCTAAAGCCCTGAATGGTTTTAGCTCCTCCAATGCGCAGGTGAGCTCTTATCCCCATTATGGAAAAGATCCTGCCACGTCCGCTGCGTTCTCAAAGCTCAAGCGCGCAGATAATACCTAGAGAGACCATCAAAAATCTCGACTGCGGAGGCGGCAGATACTTTTCCTATCTAGCACCTAAGCTCTGGAATAATCTCCCCTATTTCTATTCGGAAGCGGGCCACCTCACTGCCAGTTTTAAATCTAGATTAAAGACACATCTTGCAACTTAGCCTACACATAACACTGCCTTTGCCTTTCATTATTAAATCCGTTAAAAGTTTTTACAGACTGCATTAAATTGCATATCAGCTGGAACTGAAGACATTACCCCTAAAATACGATGTACTTATGACATAAATAAAAGAGAATAAGCATCTCAGCTAATAATAATCCCGTTTGCCTCTTAATCTATTTCACAGTTGTATCCAGACTAGATGGTGGATCTTTTAGAATTATGTTCATCAGAGACTAGGGAACACCTAGATGCACACCGTGGACCAGATTTTCTCCATTCATGGATGGGAGTTTTGGTTTCTTTCCTCTAGCTTGCTTTGTTGGGGACCACGTAACTTCTAGTGATTCATAATGAATTGATTAAAGAGATGCATTCTCTGCATTTAATAACCGATTGTTCAATCTAAGTCATTATACATCCCTATCATTGTATTCTCCAAATTTATACTGTACACAGTGCCTTGATTCCAACCTATTTTTATTAAGCGCTATATAAATAAAAATGATTGATTCATTTATTGATTGATGTACTAGCAGGGAAATCTCTATATAAAATGTTAAGTAGTAATTAAATTATAACAAATCATTTAAAATCAAACACATCACACCTCCATATTTTAAACTGAGAAGAAGAAATCACCTGTCAATTTTTGAGCAAATGAAGAATAAATTCATACTAGTATACACATATAGCACATCTTTTATTCTTTTTAGAGATATTTTCCCTAGACCTCTACCCAGGCTTCTTGTAGAATTAAACTGTATATTTGTTTGTTATGTTGACCAGACAAAAAGATTACATTCAGGTGCAAAGAAGATATGTATTTTTTAATAACGTTAACTTAAAAATATAAATAAAATGTGTTATACGTTCATAATGCTTAGAACTTAACAGTTTGGTTCTGAAAGACATTGTTATTTGTTCCAATATTTTTGCCAAAAAAAAAAAATCGCATAAAACAATAAGAATATTTTTGCACTTTAATTTGCTTTTGTATTTATAAACAACGAAAAGCAATATGAAGTTTTAAAAGATCATTGCTGTCTTCATTAGTTCCTTATAAAATCGTAGAACATGATTTAATAGATTAATTGAACTGGATTACTTACCAAGCAATCAACAGGCCATTATGCATTTTCTTTATTATTATTGTATTACTCATTAGGTTCAATCCAACAGAAACATGTATTTAAACTTAATTGTATATACAATCAAATGAATAAAAGTACAAATCATAAGATGTCCTTTTGTTTCACATCTTTCAATGATTGCTTCATCACTCATTCACAATCCTAAGGGATGTTAAACTGATATACTTTAATACAGCATTGTTTCAGAAATACATATAACATAATCTTTAAAGGCAGATATAGGCAGCCAGCTTGTTTTAAGTTGTTTTTCAGATATTACTTACCTGTTGTACTTACCTGGTGAAGTTATTTTTTTATTATTTTAATTAACATTCAGTGTGATGAATATACAGTAGTAAATCGAGGAGTTAATTGGGAAACTAATAATGTAGTTTAAAAAAGGTTTACCTTCACAGCTATCATGGAGGCCAAAATTAGTTATAGACAACCAACATCCCCTCACTTTTTGTATGCTAAACAGGAGCAAAGTATTCTAACATGGGGGTCTATGAGTTTGGCTACCATTTGGAGCCTGTGTCTAGTATGGCCAGTCAGTGAATTTTAGTTTTAGTGCTGAAATTGCTGTCACATTCTCAGATTTGTTGTTGTTTTTGTAAATTGTTGCCATGTGTTCCGTCTGACCTAATTTAGTTTATTGTATCTTTGGCTGTGTGTAAGATTAATTTAGTGATTTACCTGGTGTATTTTAAAGTCCTGTGGTTTTCAGTTCTGTTTGTCCGATCTAAATCTTTATTTGAAATTGTGATTTTATCCAGATCTGCCTGCCTGTCTGTATTTATATTGTTTGCATCCTCTGAATCACATTAAAACCTTTATTTTCATTTACACTCGTTATGTGCTCTCCTGCTTATCACACACACAACAGTACACACCACAAGATTATCAGGGCTGATTTTAAACGATTTCCCCCTCTTCCGACAATCCTAGAGTAATGTCTCAATTATCTTTGTGGATCTAAAGATTATCTCATCAGATTTTCACTGTGGTGTGATGTAATATTTAAGAGTGACTAGATCTGCTCAGGAAAAACAATGCTGTCCTGGAAAACACATTTTATTCTCCGGTCTCCGAGAGATTTTGCTAGAGGACTCTGTCTTCATCACATTTGCTGCACCCCACACACTATGGTAGTGAAAATAGTAGAGTCTAGGACATTTTCTCCCTCATGTTGCAGTCTCTCACATTTTGAGAAGTCTTTATAAGATTAAAAAAATCTTTTAGTATATAACTTTAGTCACCTGTTTGAATTAAGAGAGAGAGACTGAGAGCTGCCTCCTAGTTATATAAACTGAGGAAACATACAATCCCCCAAAACTATAAACCCATTCCTATTTTAAAAGCCAGTTAAAGGCAAGACGACTTGAGTCACCAGGTGGATTGCCATGTTTGTCATGGTAGAGTGGGCACAGTTTCAACGACCAGGCACCTCAACTCCACGTTCTACCTCTTTTTAGCCATTTTCTATTATCTGATAATGATGAACAGTGATACGTTGCCAAAATGATCACCAGACACTATGTACATGTTTTATACAGTCTATGATAACACATTTTTGTATATTGTATGTATGTTAGATTCAGTGGTTGCAGTGTCAGAATCTGAAGCGAGACCAAGAAGCTGTAGGACCAGGGAGTATCTTTGAAAGGAGTCCCTGTCTCCTAACCTCTGTAGTACTTATGACTCTGATGTCAAGGAAACTTTAGTGGACAATCTCTCATTGATAAGATCTTTGGACTTCAGTTACCGCATGGCAGAAAAAAAATTGAGAGAGGCAATGTAAAGCAGCTTAATAGCAGGAACTTTTATTATTTCTGGAGTGACCTGAAGGATTCCATCCCTGGCCAGAGTAAGTTCAGCAAGGCGCCCAAACTACTGTCTCGGAGCCCAGCGCGGAGGCGCCAGCCATGGCCTGCCCAGCCCATGAAGGCGCTAGGACTGGAGGATGAAGGGAGCTACTTCGGCTCATTCGATGTAAGTGCACATCATCCAGGTGAAACCTCTGCTCTGGAGTCACTCTTTTGGGGCAACCTCAAGATAAAGCGCTGGCCATTCTGTGAAGAAAGATGGAAGAGATTTTACACTTGCTCTCTGGGTTGCTAGAAACTTGGAGAGACTTTTTTAAAGCCGCTGTTTTCCTCAGTTTTGCATTTGCTCTTCTTTTTGTACTAAAGCTCTCACCGTCGGAGATGCTAGCTCTTCACGCATCGGCATCCATCAAACCCGATGCGGCTGCTGTCTGGGAAAGTCTGGTCATCATCGGAAACAGCAACACCCCAGCGACCACACTGTGGCCTGCTGATAAATGCTCGCCCTAAGCGATGCCTCGGAGGGCAGTACCTTGCTGTCCCCTGCAGGAAAACGTTGTATCACATGTAGAAAGTCTGCTCTACCAATGGAACTTAATTTTAATGACAAATTACACTATGACTGGGTTTTTCTTAACTACAGAAAGCTGTTAGTTGTGAGTCCCATCTAAGCAAGGAGTGTAACAAGTAAAATCCCAAACTACGTTCAAGAAATAATACATACCACTATAGGTGGTGTAGGAGAGTCTTTTTAAAGGAGGTCTCCACAGCCAAAATCCCGATAAGTTTGACCTCTAAGAGTCTCTACGTTGACCAGGATGTTTGGCATTTTGATATCCCGATGGAAGAGACACTCTTGGAGACAACAAGCAACGCCTTCCATCGGTCACCTGCCGCGCGCGCAGAGCAGCGTACCATCTCCTGCGCTGGAAGTGGCCATGCGTAATGCGCCTTCCCAAAAACTCAGCATGTCCATGCAATGTGAGGAGCCGCTCTAGGACCCGCCAATGTACTGTCCAGTTGGTCCTCCCCAGTCAATGGCATGATGTACCAAGGTTAGCTGGGGCCTTGATTGGCCATGAGAGTTAGGAGCCACCTCCAGAAGGAACTGGTCTGGGATGCTCAGGCTAGAAAAATTATGTTTTTATGTAGCTGTACACTGATACCTGGTAGCATCTGTTGTCTCATTGAGGACATGAATATATAAACGCAAAAGAAACTTAATAAAAACTTAATAAAATATTTTTATTGCTGTGAAAACTTCTAGAAAGTTCTGATGTCTACTTACAGGAAACCAGAAATGTCGGCTCGTTCTCTGTCTTCACCGTGAACTTCACAGCCACTGGGAGGCCCCGTCTTCACGGGCGGGGGTGTATTCAAAAAAACGGAGCCGCATCCTCAACTTCTCCCAACTTCTTGCCATAGAATATTTCCAGCAAATCACGGTCTATTAAAACATAATAATTATTCATTATTAAGATAAGATACAGTATGCACCTGAAAGGAGTGGCATACCATACTTATTTCATACTAAAATTCTATATTTATTTCAATGACTTAAATTGTTGTGATAAACTATGAAATATTCACAGAACACAACCAGTAAAGTCAGACTCAGTTCTCCATTATCTTATCACAGTCCAGCTGTCTCTGCACACCTGGACTGTCACAATCTTTCAAGCTGGACGTCACTCACTTGCTGGTCCTCAGCAGTGACAGCAGGGACAACAGCAGCACTGGAAGGAAGCTCCTGAGTGATCGCCGTCCTCTACAGTAATTACGACGTCCTGAAGAAGAAGTCTACAGTCTAAAGCGAGGAACATCAACCAGAGCTTGTTTTAATAAACACAGATGAAATATTGCAGACTTATGTGCTTAATAGCAGAGGTGGAATACTTTTGACATCTTCAAGAAATATGGTTAATATGTTTTATTGTGTGATGATGGCATTTCTTGATGTACAAAGCTTCTGGAGCATGTCGAGTTTACCATCAGTGCACCTCCTGGATGGGACCCGTGTCCTGTCTCCTCTCCCTGCTCCACCTGCTCATCACAGGCACTTTCGGTGGATTTCAGGTGAGGAAACAAAGAGGAAGAAAGCAGCAAACTTCCCGAAACCACTTCTGTTTCTGCTCTCTTCTTGCTTTGCCTCTCCCGCACCTCTCTTTCCCGCCTCCACTCATGCGTCAGGACGAGGATGGAGCCCTCCACCGAGCGGTCGGTGGGTGTCCTCTCACGTCCTCCATCCGCTTTCTTTTTGGGATACTCGCAACAAACAGAAAAACTCCATCACAACTGTAAAACTGCTCCAACAACGTTAAGCTCACACTGAACTCCTTACTCGCTACAAGCCCGGAGCAGGTGAGTTCGCGCTTTATATAAGACACAGTGACGTTCCTAAATTATTGCTATTACGCCATAAGGATTCGCGATCCGAGAATTCTGCTAAATTCCAAAAAAAAAAAAAAAAAAAAAAAAAAAAAACTGTAAGATACCTGAGCATTAAACAGTGGTGTCTAATGATGAATGATGTAAAATTATATATATTAAATGCGCGCGCATGAAACAATATTATAAATCGCCAACGTTTTTATTAATATGTTTTCCTTTAGAATATTCTTCTGTATTTTTACAGATCTCAGTTACAGTGTGTACTGATGAGACTTTGTATCTCGCTATTTATTAACAGAAAAAAGCAAAGGATTGTCAGGAAAGAGCAATAAATGTATAAATATTGATTTCGATACTCGTAAAAAAACAGCAGACATGACAATTGTACATTCTCTCTTCAAATGCAGCCGCCAATTCTGTATTTCATGTGGAAACGGGCGCTAGATTTTGGAGTCTGTGGGAGCTCCGCTGTTCTCATTTACAATAGAATGGCTCGATGCATTTCAGAAACAAACATGTCGAAAAGGGTCTTGCAACGCATGGATTGGAGCACACCGTCTAGAGTAATACAGCATGTTTGATAGAGACATCTAGGAATTTTTCGCAGTTTTGTGTACAGTGCATATGGACCAGAGGCTCAGCCGTCCCCCAGATCTAAGCGTCGTCCACGGATTCAGGTCGAGGTCCAGGTTTTATGGCCAACAGTTTCAGACATTCAACGCAACATTCCACCTCTTGCCTCATAGTTTCATAAAAAAGAAAAAAAAAAGGAAAAGAAAAATGCAAGACAGGCATAAGTCAAAAAATGATGAATGCAGGAGAAAGAGTTAAGAAGATTTTATGTTTATTTCAAGTTTGAAACTTGAAAAAGGTTGCAAAGTATATTTGATTTTCTTCTCGTTTCTAAAGAAAATATTCTAAAAACAGATCCCGTTGGATGGTGCTATGCAGAAGTGGACTGGACAAATGTTCGACTCTCGTTATGTTGTTCAATGCAGCAGACACTGGTTGAATGAGGAGCGAAGTCACAGTTTTGTGGAGATGGAAAATTACCACACAATATGAATTTTTAATTGTTCCTTGTTTTGAGAGAGAATAAAGATTCATTTACTAATCCTATGTTTGCATCTTGCATCGTTCTCCAGCATAACATGCTACCAAAAAAATTACTAAAAACACCGCCAACATGCCACCCAGAGCATCTAGACACCAGTGCTAAAACATACTAAAGACTTCAAGTGGGACAAAAGAATCAAATCAAATCTAGAGGTAATTCAAAAGATTAAATATATAACATTAAGCCACAGATGTACTAATAGGGGGAAATCTCAATATTTTAAACTGAGAAGAAAATCACCCACATATCAATTTTGAGCAAATATAAATTATTACAATTTAAAAAATATTACTATTATAAAAATTTTATTTAAAGTTATTTATTTTTAATAATGTAAATGTTACCTAAGTTCATATTAATCAGAACTTAAATACAGTTGGTTCTAAAGACATTGATATTTTATTCCCGATATTTTTTTGTTTTAAAAAAAAAAAAAAAAAGAAAAATCATAAAATATTTTTGTCACATTCTAGTAAATGAGACAGAGACAATAGTTCAAACAAAAAGTTGAGGAATTTTAATGATTCACATTCTGTATAAATGGCAGTAACAGGGTCTCTAGTAGCGAAGTTCAAATCAGAAAGTCAAGTTCATTTCTTGTATCAAGCCATATCCTGCGAGTTGCCAACTCACACAGGCAGAGTGAATCAGGAAGCAGAACATCAAGTGGAAGTAAGCTCGAGGTGCAGCCATAAGGGCTGAATGGTGAGTGTCTGTTTTTGCTGCCAGTGACAGCAGATGCGGGTGATCAGTATTCTCATGATTGTGAGGCGTGTCCAGGTAATGAGGATCGGTAGGCGTAGGAAGTTAGGGCGTGACAATTTTGCTAATTAAAGCATGTGTTTAAAAACAACAAAGAAGCAATATGAAGTTTTAAAGATCATTACTGTCTTCATTGGTTGTACTAAAATAAATGAACATGATTTAATGTTGGTAGACTGGATTACTGCAAACAATCCAATCAACAGGCCATTATGCATTTTTCTTTATTATTATTATATTACTCGTTAGGTTAATTCACAAGGCATGTTTAAACTTAATTATTATACAATCAAATGAATAAAAACAGATACAGATCCTTATTTACATTTTTATTGCTTACATCCACTCATTCACAATCTAAAGGATGTTAAACTGATATACTTTAATACAGCATTGTTCAGAAATACATATAACATAATCTTTAGGAGCAGATATAGGCCAGCTTGACTATTACTTAGCTGGTAGAAGATTATTTGTATTTTTATTTATTTATTTTTTAACAACAACACAAAAAAGAATACACTTATACAAATAATCTCTTGGCCAACTTATTATAAAGAAAATATGAGGGAAAAAAAAGAAAGAAAGAAAGGAAAAAGGAAAGAAAGAAGAAAAAAGGAAATAATTTATAATAAAGTAAGAAAAGTCAATTTTATTACAGTAAAATTCTGTATCTATAAAGCTCTTGATTATAGTCTCAATGAAAAGAAAGGAGAGATTCCAAATTTGATTTTTGATTTTTTTGCAAATGCTAAGAAAGACATCAAATCTTTCAACCAAGAGAGGTTGGGAGAGAGCATGTGTAACAGTATACGTCTTTTGGCTATCAATGAGGCAAAGGCAATAATATCGGACATGGTGCTTCTTATTTAAGCCAACAACAGGAGATATTCAAAATTATTGTTTATTGGACAAGAGTATCACAGAAACACTAAGAGCTTTTGACATTGTATCAAAAAGAGGACCATTAAAATTCAGACTAGGACAGGTGTAAAATGAATGAGTATGAGTCTGCTGGAGACAACACGCATCTATTGCACCTATCATCTTCTGATAAACAGAGTTTTAAAATTTTGCTTTAGTGAAATGGATTCTGTGAACAACTTTAAACTGAATGAGATTCGAGGCAGAGCACAGGCCAAGAGTTAATTTTGGCAAAAACAGTGTCCCACAGCTCCTCATCAATTTCCTGTTCTAGCTCCATCTCCCAGGTTTGTTTGAGTGTAGAAGGAGGAGGAGGAAGCTGTGAGGACCCGAAGCAGGTCATAAATGGAGAAATGCACGGTTCAGAATTTTGGTAGCAAGAATATTTCTTCAATTAAAGAGATTCTTTGGCTGCTGGAGAAAGTATCCAAAATATTTTTTGCTGCAAAATCACGCGTTTGAAAATAACAAAGTAAGTTTGATTTAGAGATTTTATAATTACTCAACAAATCATTAAATGGCCCAAATGTGTGATCAAAGAACAGATCCACGAACTGTATTAAACCCTTTTCACTTAACTGTAGTGAAAGTAGAATCCAAACTAGAAGGGACAAAAGATGAATTTACCACAGATAGGCGCCAAGAGAGATTATTTTAAATTATTTTAATTAACATTCCAGTGTGATTGGGCCATATACAGTAGTAAATCAGGGAGAGGATTAATTGGGAGAGCTTAATAATGGTTAAAATAAAAGTTTTACAGCTTCACAGCTGTCATAGAGCCAAAATTAATTATAGACAACCAACATCACTTTTTATACTACACAGAGGTAAAGTATTCTAACATGAGGTCTATGGGATTGACTAACATTTGGAGCCATGTGTCTAGTGGCTTGATCAGTGAATTTTAGTTTAGTGCTGGAGTACACACTACAAGATTATCAGGCTGATTTTAAAGCAGCGATTTCCCCCTCTTCCGACAATCCCCTAGGTAATGTCTCAATTATCTTTGTGGATCTAAAGATTATCTCATCAGATTTTCCCTGTGGTGTGATATGTGTGTTCCCGAGTGACTGAATCTGCTCGGAAAAACAAACGTGTCCTGGAAAACACATTTTATTCCTCAAGTCTCGAGGAGATTTTGTGAGACTCTGTCTCTTCGTCATTGCTGCACCCACACACTATAGGAGCAAGGTGTCTTTTTGTCATGCTAGGTGGGCACAGTTTCAACGACCAGGCACCTCAGCTCCACCTACATCCTACCTCTTTTGTCGATGATCAAGGAGTAATGAACAGTGATCACGTTGCCAAGATGGTCACAGACACTATGTACATGTTTTATACAGTCTACTGATAACACCATTTTGTATATTAGTATATGTATGTTGGATTCAGTGGTTGCAGCGTCAGAAACTTGAAGCCAGGGGCAAGAAGCTGTAGGACCAGGGTATCTGTGAAGAGGGTCCCTGTCTCCCTACAACTTCTGTAAGTACTTATGAATCTGATCATCAGAAACTTTGGGTGCACAATTTCTCATTGATAAGTTCTCAGTTGCCCACATAGCAGAAAAAGGAATTGGAGAGAGCAATGTAAGCAGCAATAACAGGAGACTTTTATTATTTCTTGGGCATTACAGGAGGATTCCTAGTCCCAAGAATCTTTGTGTCCATGACTGAGACCTCTGATGTTTCCATTGACATAGATCACTGTGGGATCCAGGCACCCAGTGGCAGAGACCTCTGAGGACCTTTGGGTTCCTCGATTATTAATAATATGCCTGGGCCATTGCATTACTCCAACTAACCTAAATAAACTCTTAACTATTTACTACCACTCATCCTGATGAAGTAGTTCAGCAAAGGCGCTTAAACTACTGTCTCAGGCCCAGGCCTTAGTACGCGGCCATAGCCTACCAGCCCGCCATGGCGCTAGGACTGGAGGGATGAAGGGCTAAGCAAACCATTCAGTGCAAGAGCATCTCATCCAGGTGAAGCCTCCTGCTCTAGGTCACTTTAAACAACCTCCGAATAAAGCGACAGCTGATTCTAAAGAAAGATGGAAGAATTTTACTTACACTCTCTAAGTTGCAAAACTTGGAGACACTTAAAGCCACTGTTTTCTCAGTTTGCATTTGTTCTTTTTGTACTGAAGCTCTCACCGCTCAGAGATGCCTGGCTCTTCCACACGCCGGCATCCATCAGAGCGATGTCGCTGCTGTCACTAGGAAGAATCTGGTCATCATCCGAAACAACACCCCCAGCGACCACACTGTGGCCTGCTTCCACGTCGTACTCGCCCTTCCGATGTACTCGGAGAGCAGTACCTTGCTGTCCCCTGCGAGAAAGCGTTTATCACATGTGAGAGTCTGCTCTACCAATGGAACTTAATTTTTATTGAAAAAATTACACTATGACTAGGTTTTCTTCTTCACTGAGAAGCTGTTAGTTGTAGAGTCCCATCTAAACAGAGTGCTCATTAAAATCCCAAACTCGTTCAGGAAATAATGCATACCACTACCAGGTGGTGTAGGAGAATCTTTTAAAGGAAGTCTCCACAGCCAAGATCGTGGTTTTTTGACCTCTAGGGTCTCTCGTTTGACCAGGATGTTTGGCATTTTTGATGTCCCCGATGGAAGACACTCTTGGAGACAGCAAGCAGCAGCAGCATCGGTCACCTGCCGCATGGGGAAATGACGTGCCATCTCCTCGCTGAAGTGGCATATCGTGTGCATCCAAAAACTGAGCATGTCCATGCACACGAGGCTGAGGCAGCTCTAGGACCATAATGTACTAGATCGGTTAGTCCTCCCTGATCCAGTATTGAAAACTTTATGATGTGGGGACAGCTGGGGCCTTGATTGGCCATGAGGAGTTAGGAGCCACCTCCAGAGGAACTGGTCTGGGATACTCCAGGGCTAGAAAAAATATATTTTTTTATAACTGTACACTGATACCTGATGCAGCATCTATCGTCTCATTGAGGACATAAATATATAAACAACAAAAACTTAATAAAAACTTAATAAAATATTTTTATTACTGTGAAAAACTTCAAGAAGTTCTGATGTCTACTTACAAGGCTTAAGTACGGCTTTCGTTCTCTGTCTTCACATTAAGACTTTACAGCCACTGGAGGCGTCTTCACGGCCAGGTCCCTTCAAAAAGCGGAGCCGCATCCTCCTTCTCCCAACTTCTTGCCATAGAATATTTCCAGCAAATCAGGTCTATTAAAACATAATACATATATTCATTTAGTAAAGTGATGAGTATACAGTGTACCTGAAGGTGGCATACCATACTTATTCATACTAAATTCTTTGAGAAATATACTTTATTTCAATGACTTCGAGAATTGTTTTGATAAATATTGGCCACGAATGTCAAATACTTTGTCCTCACTATGCATGAAAAGCACAACCGTGAAGTCAGACTCTAAGTTCTCATTATCTTATCACAGTCCAGCTGTCTCTGCACACCTGGACTGTCCCACCAGTCTTGAAGCTGGATGTCACTCCACTTGCTGGTCCTCAGCAGTGACATACAGGGTTCAACAGCAGCACTGGAAAAAGCTCATACAGTGATACGCCGTCCTCTACAGTAAATTCACAGCGTCCTGCCAGAAGTCTGATCTAAAGCGAGGAACATCAACCCAGAGCTTTTTTTTAATAAACGCAGATGGAAATATTGCAGGCTTGTGCCTGCAATGGCAGTGGAGTCACTTTTGACATCTTCAAAATGTAGTTAATATGTTTTTGTGTGTGTAAAAGACATTCTTGATGTACAAACTTCTGGAGCATATCAGGTCACACCATGTTTTACCTCCTGGATGGGACCACGTGTCCTGCTCCACCTCTCCTGCTCCACCTGCTCATCCTGAGCACTGGTGTGGATTTCAGATGGGGAAACAAGAGAAAGAGAAAAGCAGCAAACTTCCAGAAACCACTTCTGTTTTCTGCCTCTTCTTGCACTTTCTCTCCTTTCTCTCTTTCCGCCTCCCTCGCCGTCAGGACGAGGATGGAGCTCCACCGAGCGGTCGGTGGGTGTCCATCTCTCACGTCCTCCATCCGCTTTCTTTTTGCGGGATACTCGCAACAAACAGAAACAACTCCATCACAACTGTAAAAGCTGCTCCAACAACGTTAACTACACTGAACTCCTTACTCGCTTCTAGCCCAGGGCAGGTGATTTCGCGCTTTATATAGAAGCACACGTGACGTTCCTAAATTATTTATTACGCCATAAGAGATTCATGATCCGAGAATTCTATAAGATTCAAAAAAAAAACAACTGTAAGATTTTACAAACATTAAAACAGTGGTGTATAATATTGAATAAAAAAAATATATACATATTAAATGTAGCGTGTGTATTGTATTACATGTATAAATGTAACATTTTTATTAATATGTTTCCTTTAGAATATTCTTCTGTATTTTTACAGATCTCAATTTACAGTGCTGGCCTGATGGGGACTTTGTATCTCATGTTGTCGCTTAAGAAAAAAGCAAGGGGATTGCTCAAGAGGAAACAATAAATGTACAATATTGATTTCGATATAATAAAAAAAAAAAACGAACATGACAATTGTACATTTCTCTCTTCAAATGCAGCCATAATTCTGTGTTCATGTAAGAGACGAGGCTGTAGATTTTAGGTCTGTGGAGAACTCCGCTGTTCTGTTTACAATAGAATGGCTCATTCATTCAAAAAGCAAGAAACATGTCGAAAGGGTCTGCAACATGGATTGAGCACGCCAAATCTGAGTAATACAGCATGTTTTATTAGAGGACATCTAGGAATTTTTGCAGTTTTGTGTACAGTGCATGTGGACCAGAGGCTCCAGCCGTCCCCAGATCTAGCGTCGTCCCACGGATTCAGGTCAGGGTCAGGTTTTCGTGTTGCACCAACAAAAATGTTTTGAACATGTAAATAAAAATATACAATTAGTAGTACATTTTACAAACAAATCATATTTTTGTCTTTTTGCTTAAAAATGCTCATATGAATAATTCAATAAGCTACTTCGGAGTTTCGTTTTCCATTATTTAATGCGTGAATACATAAGTAAATTCAAATGGAACTGCCAGAAATAATATTTTACTTAGTGTTTCGATATCCTAATGAACTCATACAAAAAGTGAAGCAAACCTAATTAAAACTTACTCCACTAAACCAGACAGGCTATACATGCTTGGAAATTGATTCCTCAGTTCATGGCGCGCAGAGGAAAGCAACGGACAATTTTCTCGAAGACTGGTGTGATTTACACGGTAAGTTATAAGAAATATTTGTTTATTTATCAATTTAATTCCTTTTTGCAGAAAGTATAGATCCACGTTTGGCTGTCACGTCCTGTTGGTTAGAGAGGTAGCAGCGTTAACGGTTAATAGACGAACAAACATTCGTTATTAGCAAACGCCATTTTATGTAAAGAAAACAGTTGTATTATATTGTACACATTTAATCTACGGAAGGGGGCACCACTCCAATGCTTGCAGTGAACTTTAAAACAAACTTTGTGGGACACACATCGTCATGAAGTATCGTCACTGACCAAGGAAGCATGTTTATTCATGTAGAATAAATAATTGTACTCATGCTTTTTGAATTATTGAAAGACTTTACAAGTTATTTTACAGACTCAGAGATAGGAAACACGAGGCGAGGGCCCGAGATGGAGTGGGACATTAATAACTTTTACACGAGGAATTTGAGCAGAGAACTTGACATATGATGGAAAGCCGCTAAAGCCCATATTAATCCACATAAAGTACAATTTTTCGTGTTATATTATTAAATCGATACATTTAAAAAGTATATACAACATACAAAGTTATACGCCCAGGGTGTTTTGCGGAAAAAGCAGCCATTTGAAGTGGGTGGGGAGAATAAAAATTTTTTCTTCAAGTAATCATAACTCAATGTTAATGTGTTCTGTTAACAACCTTTTGCGATAAATCCGTATTTTAGGCAAGTGTCATCTCATGAAATGTTTTAATTTGAGTATGTTTAGAGTTGGAGTATGTTTATTCAGAATTTGTAAAAAAAATCTATTTTTAACATTAATATTTCTAACATATATTTCACAGATTGCACACAGCATTCAAGATCACGGAAGGTAAGTTGGCAATGCTTGTTAACCTTCTCAACATACAACGCACAGTTAATGTTGCAGTATGCAAATCAATTTATTTATTGCAGGTGCCACAGCATGAGGTGAAGTCATGCAAAAAATGCAGCTTTGAGTCAAACAAAAGACTTCAACTTTGCCCAAAACACTTACGACTAAAGCCACGGAAATTTTGGCTGTCAGTCTTGATCCTTGTCTTTATACTAGATTGCCCTTGTTCATTTAAAACATTTAATGCTCTTGAGTACATTTATCCCGACACCACACAGAATCAGACAAACCAACAGAGGGTGCTTTCATTTTGTTGTCTTCTATGCAATTCCCAGTCATTCTCTTCAGAGAAGCAATATTTTGAGCACCTTAACAACCATCTGAGAAGGTACGAGGTAGTGAGCTGTGTATTCAAAAACTGCAGCTTCAGCACAGCACTTATTCAACCTTTGCTACCCATAAACACAGAAACATAATAAACACTCACTTGAAGATTTTAAAACTGAAGTCTTGAAAAAAATACCCAAATCCTCTGTTTTGAAAAATGATTCGGAGTCTCGGAGGATGACACAGAACTGGATGGAAACTTTGGTTGAAGCACAAGATAATTTGTCTGACATTATAAAAGAAGTTTGGTCAACTTTTCTAAAGTTGGAAAGTAATTTCAGCGTGTCAAACAGGTGCATTGATCAAATCGTAGATGAGCTTCCAGTTCATATCCTCCTCTGCATCTGCTCCAGTTTTAAAAGATGTTGTTGAGTCCACTTTAAAGAGCCATAACTGTGACATAGATCCAGCAGTTATCTCAGATTTGAGTCAAAAATCTGTATGAATCAAACACTTTCAGTTCAGCTTTGAAGGAAAGATGGACCTTTTTCAACAACATATAAGAGGAGAGAGATTTATGAAACTTACATTTTTCAGTTATTGAACCTGTGGAATATATACTGGACAGTAAAGACAATAGAACATTCCAGTATGTTCGATACTCCAGTCTTTATTTGCAGAGTCTTGAAGAATATCAAAGAAAAGGACCTAGTCACTCAAAAAATACTGGATGTGCATCAAAATACCAGTCCTTTTATGATGGATCTCACTTTCATGAAAATGAATTTTTGCAGGTGATGTTGAGAGATTATTAAGCCTTATTCTGTACATCGGTGACTTGAGTGTGTAATCCCTTAGAACTTCTCTGCAAGATTCACAAAATCACTGCTGTCTATTGGGTGTTAGAAACATTCCAGCACCATAAGATCAAAAAATTGGAATCTATTAATTTAGCCATTCTCTGTAAGGCAGATGACACAAACGATTTGGATTTCAGAAAGTGTTAGAGCCACTGTTAACTGATCTTCAAAGCTTGGAAAAGATGGTATTTTATTCCAAGTCTAGGAAAAATCATAAAGGGGCACTGTGAGTGGCCGTGGTTGCTGATAATTTGGGAGCCCATTTTGTGGGAGGATTAGATTTGAAAACTTCACGGGATCTCATGTCTGCCGATTTTGCCTTGCAGACAGGCTGATTTCAGACCACAGAAGTAAGATCTGGACTTTTTCAGAGGAGAGATAAAGCAGCACACTCTGCATGTTGAGACAGTTTTGTCAAGTCCTCACTTCCACTCCTTGCTATGGTGTGAAAAAACAGTGTGCACTGTCTGAGAAACTTAATCACTTTCATGCCAACATCTGATTTTACCCACCAGATGCATTACACTGACCTTCTTGAAAGTCTTGTTCCAGTGGAACTGGCATTTGTCATTTCAAGCCTTTATCAAGAAGAAATATTTTTCTCTTGAGAGCTTAACACTTGCATTCAGCAGTTCCCTTATAAGTGGGTGACCAAACAAATCGTCCACATTTGATTCCTGCTCATTTTGCCACAAAGCGGTCTGTAGGAGAAATGCATGAAAATTGGTGTTTATTGCGCCTTTTGCCTCTCATGATAGGCTTGAAAAATTACCTCAGGATGATGAAGTGTAGCAAATGTTAGTGACCTTAAAGACATTTGTGGAACTTGTAGAATGCCCCAGTTCATACAGAGGCAGAGCATTTGCTACCTTGACTCTCTGATTTCTGAGGCACAGACACAGATTTCTGGACGTTTTCCTCCAAGAAAAGCTTCTTCCCAAACACCACTTTCTTGAGCACTATACTGAACTCATTCAGGAATTTGGTCCTCTAGCAGCCTTGTGGACCATGAGATTCGAAGCTAAACATGGATTTTCAAGAAAGCTGTCAGACAAGCGGGCTGTTTCAGAAACATACTACAGTCCCTACACTTCTCAGGACACCATTGTGCTATGTTCTTCTGAAAGTGAGACATCATTTTGTTCTCTAGACTCCCAGATCTAGCAGTTCTCAAGACACTGTTCTGTTATCTTCATCTGAGAGTTCCACTTCATTCCGTTCTGAAGGATGGCGGCAAAAGTTTATAATACCAACTTTCTCATTTGATACAGAGCTCTTGCTTTCAGAAGAAACAGAGCCTACCAAAAAGTATAGCACCCTCTTGAACAATCCAAGAGTAACGAGTAGTGTCCTTGAGACACTAGCTGAGACAATATTCCCGTTACACTGCGTGACCCAACAGGTGTTCAGATTATGAATGTCGTAGAGATGTTGATTGAAAAGTACCCATGCCTTAAAGAGCCAGGGTCCTTTAATGGACAGTATGGGTGGCAACAAAGGATTAAATATAAGATGGGCAATTATGAGCCAAATTAAGAGGCAGTCAGCTTTCTTCTGTTCTTCCAGAGTTGAGTCAACTCTTTGAAAAGAAAGAAGACAAATGAAAAGTTTTGCCCTAAAGGCATGAAAAAAGACCCCGGAAAGGCTGAAGTAAATTACTTGCCTCCATTTCCATTTAGGGGAAACAAAGGAAACTTTAGAGAAGGAGAGGCTGATCTTCTCAAAGAAATTCAGAAGAAAAACAACAACAAAAGGTCATTGGTGAGATGATGGAAAACTTTCTCTTATCGAAGATTTGAAATTATTAATCAATGCCCTGCTGTCAAAGATTTCATGGAACGATGGCCAGCTCTTTTTGTGAATCTAGAGTAAACCTTAGTTCCTCTTTTGCTGGCTTAATGGTAGATACTCATAACCTTCGGCACTCATATTTCATTCATTAAAAACAATTAAATATTTTAATTTCATTAGTATAGCATGATGTGTGTGTGTGTGGTTGGAAAAGGGTTTTATTTGACTACTAAATCTTAAATGTGTTATATTTACTTTTCTTTGTCTTAGATCAAGAATGAGTTCAGAAGGATAACAACAATTCCCCTGGAGCCAACCTTTCTGCAAAAACTGGACCTCTACACTCCAAATTTGTTTAAAATAAAGGGGTGGGGATGCAGGCATAAAAATTCAGAAGTGTGCTAGATTCATTCAGCCAGGTAAATGTATATATATCACATCCCATATCCTGCTGCTTCCTGACTTTATACACTGTGTGCTAAATTATTAGGCAAGTTTATATATTCATATTCATATTATATTTATATATAATAATGCCTAATAATCTGCACACTTAAATATAAGGAGTTTTTCACTTTCAGCTGTCTCTGACAATTATATATCACTTATATATGATTAAATACAAAATCAATAGTAGTTATTCAGATTGATGTGATTTGGGTTGGTAAAATGTTCTTGGGAAAAAATATGACCCAAATTTAAACTTGCCTATTAATTCAGCACATAGTGTATAGATGTATTTATAAGATGGAAGTTTACAAAACTGTTAATGTTCACTGCTATTTACTTTTGTTTTTAACAGCAAGTTGAAGATAAGAGAGATGCTGTGATTCGCTGCCTGCTTCCCTACCTGGGAGAATCATCTGAGGAGCTCATTGAAACCTACCAGGTACATTAGTAGATGAATTTTGTTTTGACTTCAAAATATGTACAGTACTGCAAAAGTCTAAGGAACATTAGTGTTTTGTGCACATTAGTTACTATCTTTCTGCTGTAGTTTGTCAGTATATGAAATATCATTTTATGTTCCTAAACATTCATTTTGTGATTATTTCTAATAAACCAGTGAAATTTTTATGACAGGAGTCAGTTCTTGCTCCACAGAAGATTTTTTTCTCACCATCATTGAGTCTTGTCTATCACAATATGAAGAAAGAGACAAAACTAAGAAACCTAAATCAAGAAAAAAACCATGGCAATGTTTGCAAAATGCTTAAAAACACACATGCAAATGTACTTGAATCAAGCATATCAAGTAAATTTTTAAAAAATCTTTTTATCATTATAACAGATTTAATAATAGTGAGATCAAATCTCTGTGTAGAGCACTTATCACATGACATTAAAGAGAACATGTAACTTACTGTACAGTATTGTAACCACTTTGCACTTTGCACATTTGTTTCAGACAGGATGTCAGCAGAGAGGTGATTAAAAATAGCTTCACCAATCACGTAATGAAGATTGTTGTACTGGGCAGCACTGCAGGAGAGGGAGATGCCAACATAGCTGACATCATCATTGTCATTGAGAAGCGAGTACTGTTGGGATGTAAGAATCTCACAAATGCGTGCCTTCTGCTCATGGGGCTTCATTTACTCCTGAACTTAAGCTATCACTTAAAGCTGAGAAACACATTTGAAGTCTTGCAGAAAATCTTTCTCGGGCTGGATGCTTTAAAGTTTTCTCAAAAGTTAGCTCTTTACATAGAAAGCTACTAATGTAAGTCTGATAGTTGGCCAGTCTGCTGGTTTGTGTGACAGTTTAAAACTTACATTTTGTATTTGCTCATTTGTTCAGGATGTGAGAATGTTCTAAAAAGGTTTGTTAATGTAAATTAGAACAAAGTTTGTACTACACTGTACTGAACTATTTTGGCATGTTTTGGCAATGTGTCGATTCATTTCTGTCCATTCAAAGAGTTGAATTCAAATAAAAGTACTCAAGGAAATTGTCTGTCAGTGTTTTATTGAAAACATCATTAGTAATAAATGTTTGAACAATATTTAAAGTAAAGTTTACTAAGGATAACTAAAAAAGATAACTTGGACTCTTTATGTAAAACAAATGCAATAAATCATAGTATATTTCTAATAATTACTAAAGTAAAATTTACAAATAAGAGTCAATACAATTTATAGAAATTCCCAAGTAAACTTAACTTATAAGTTTCTAATTGAAGCTATTAATAATTATGGATAGGCTTTACTTGGCAAATGTTTGTAAATTTACTAGCCTTTTCTGAGTGAAAAATTGTTTCCAAGCTTTTTCAAGTAAATCCCACTCCTATTTTGGCCAACGGTTCAGACATTCAACGCAACATTCCACCTCTTGGCACTCATCTTTTCTTGAAAAGAAAAAAAAAAGGAAAAGAAATCCAAAAAAATAAATTAATACAAGAGTTAAAAAAAGTTAAGAAAATTTATATTTATTCAAGTTTGACTTTGATTTTCTTCTCGTTCTAAAAGAAAATGTTCTAAAAAGCGGATCCCGTTGGATGGTGCTGTCTGAAGTGGACTGGACCGTGTTCATTCTCGTTGTGTTGTTCAATGCAGCAGACACTGGTTGAATGAGGAAGAGTCACAGTTTGTGGAGATGGGAAAATTGCCACACAATATGAATTTTTAATTGTTCCTTGTTTTGAGAGAATAAAATTCATTTACTAATCCCTGTGTTTGTCTGCCATCGTTCTCCAGCATAACATGCTGCAAAAAAACACTAAAACACCACTTAACATGCTGCAGAGCATCTAGACACCAGTGCTAAAACATACTAAAGACTTCAGTGGGACAAAAGAATCAAATCAAATCTAGAGGTAATTCAAAAGTTTAAATATATAACGTTAAGCCACAGATGTACTAATTGGGGAAATCTCTATATAAAATATGTTAAGTGGTAATTAAGTGTAACAAATCGTTAAAAAAATCAAACACATCACCTCCATATTTTTAATTTATTCTGCAGGCTTCTTGTAAATTAAACTGTATTTTTGTACGTTATGTTGACAGACAAAAAGTTACATTCAGGTGCAAAGAAAGTAACTGAGATATGTATTTTTAACTTAAAAAAAAAAAAAAAAAAAATTGTTGCTTACATTTATATTAATCAGAACTTCAATAGCAGTTGGTTCTGAAGACATTATTATTTGTTCAGTATTTTTGCACGCAGAGAACGTCCAAACCAAATTAAAAACAATAATTTAATTAATGTTCAACAAATAAAAACTACCTATAATACAAATAAGCAAACGATAAAACTTGGCTCGCTGAATATTAGATCACGTTCCACAAAAAGCACTTTATATATATGATTTGATCAAAGATCAGAACCTAGATTCACTCTGTTTGACAGAAACCTGACTAAAACCAGATGAATACATTACTCTAAATGAATCTACCCCCCAAGATTATTACTATTAAATGAGCCACGTTTAAAAGGTAAGGGGGGTGTTGCTACAATTTATAACAATATTCTTAGTACTTCTCAGAGGGCAGGCTTTAAGTATAACTCATTTGAAGATTTGGTGCTGCATATCATATTATCTATAGAATCATGTGCTAGTGATAAATCCTCTGTCATGTTTGTACTGGCTACTGTATACAGGCCACCAGGACACAGCACAGATTTCAGAGAAACAAAAAAAGTCGAGTTAGGCGAAACGGTACAAATAGACTGAAAGACAGGACTGAGACCGGACAAACAAAATCCATGTTCAACCTAAAAAACTAAGGTTCAGAGTCAGGATGAACCAATATCAAGTCTGTTGGACTGAAACAGGACAGAAAACTGGAAGGAGATTAAGTAGGAGGGTAATTAACAGAAATGGGGTGCAGGAATGGTGAAACAATTAGGGTTAACAAGAGGGTGGAGTTAATTTCAAAGCACATGGCGAGTCTGTCAAAACAAAACCATGGTTAAACCTGTAGGACAACAAACCACAAGACAAACACAACAGGCCGCTGCCAACCACTGACACAATATGATGCAAAAACTTGATGATATAACTTAAACTATGCACTCTCTTTTTTTCTAGCACTCTAGATACAGTTGCTGTTTTGCACTTAAAAAAGATGAAAGAAAACAATCTGACTCCATGGTGTAATGAAAACACACGCACCCTAAAGAGAGCAGCCCGGAAGATGGAGCGCAGGTGTAAATTAGAAGTATTTCATATTGCCTGGCGGGAGAGTATCCTGTCATACAGAAAAGCATTAAAACTGATCATTTTTCATCTCTTTTAGAAGAAAACAAACACAACCCCGGTATTTATTCAATACAGTGACTAAATTAACAAAAATAAAACGGTCAACAGGTGCTAAGTGTAGTAGTAATGACTTCATGAATTTCTTTACTTCTAAGATTGGTACCATCAGAGATAAAATTGTAACTATGCAGCTGTCAGCTACAGTTTCACATCAGTTAGTGAACTATAGATCCCTGAGGAAAAATTACACTCATTCTCTATTATAGGAGAAAAGACTTGTACAAACTTGTTAAATCATCTAAACCAGCAACATGTATGTTAGACCCTATTCCATCTAAACTATTAAAAGATTTGCTTCCAGAAGTCATAGATCCTATTATTATTATTATTATTATTAATTCATCATTGTCATTAGGATATGTTCCCAAAACCTTCAAACTGGCTGTAATTAAGCCTCTTATTAAGAAACCACATCTTGATCCCAAAGACTTAATAAATTACAGACCAATCTCTAATCTCCCTTTTCTGTCAAAGATACTAGAAAAGGTAGTATCCTCACAACTGTATTCCCTTTAGAAAAAAATGGTATCTGCGAGGATTTCCAATCATCTTATCATCTTATCTTCAATCAATTTATCTTAGGATGGTTTAAATCATATCTATCTGACCGCCATCAGTTTGTGGCACTAAATGAGGAGGTATCATATCTCTCACAAGTGAAACATGGAGTTCCTCAAGGTTCAGTGCTAGGACCGTTACTTTTCAACCTATACATGTTACCTCTGGGAGACATTATCAGGAGACATGGTGTTAGCTTTCACTGCTATGCTGATGATACTCAGCTCTATATTTCAGCGCAGCCTGGTGATACACAACAAATTTAACAGAATGCATAGTCGATATAAAAACTGGATGATGAGTAACTTCCTAATGCTAAAATCTAAAAAACAGAGGTGCTAATAATTAGACCTAAAAACCCACATATAATAATCTAGAACACAGGCTAACACTTGATGGCTGGTCTGTTAATTCTTCATCATCAGTTAGGAACCTAGGTGTGCTGCTTGACAGCAATCTTTCCTTCGAAAACCATGTTTCCAGCATCTATAAAACTGCGTTTTTACATCTTAAAATTATATCTAAATTACGACCTATGCTTTCAACCTCTAATGCAGAAATATTAATTCATGCGTTTATAACCTCGAGGTTAAATTATTGTAATGCTTTATTGGGTGGTTGTTCTGCACGCTTGATAAACAAACTTCAGATAGTTCAAAACGCAGCAGCTAGAGTCCTTACTAGAACTAGGAAGTATGATCATATTAGACCGGTTCTGTCAACACTGCACTGGCTCCCTATCAAACATTGGATAGATTTTAAAATCTTATTAATTACCTATAAAGCCCTGAATGGTTTAGCTCCTCAATACTTGAGTGAGCTCTTATCACATTATAGTCCTGCCCGTCCGCTGCGTTCTCAAAACTCTGGCCTTTTGATAATACCTAGAATATCAAAAATCGACTGCGAGCGGCAGATCCTTTCCTATCTAGCACCTAAACTCTGGAACAATCTCCTAACTCTGTTCGGGAAGCAGACACACTCTGCCAGTTTAAATCTAGATTAAAGACACATCTTTTAACTTAGCCTACACATAACACACCAACACACTTTTTATTATTAAATCCGTTAAAGGATTTTTAGACTGCATTAATTATATCAGCTGGAACTGGGAACATTAAAATACGATGTACTTGTGACATCGTAAAAAGAATGGCATCTACGCTAATATTAATCCCGTTTCTTTCTTAATCTGTTTCACAGTTTGTATCCAGACTAGATGGTGGATCAGCACCCAGAGATTATGTTCATCAGAGACCAGAACACCTAGATGCGCACCGTGGACAGATTTTCTCCATTCATGGATGGGGTTTTGGTTCTTTCCTCTGGCTTGCTTTGTTGGGGACACGTAACTTCTAGTGATTATCGTCGAATTGATTAAAGAGATCGTCTCTGCATTTAATAACAAATTGTTCAATCTCGTCATTATACATCCCTATCATTGTGTTCTCCAACTTTATACTGTACAGTGCCTTGATTCAACCTATGTTGTTAAAAGCGCTATATAAATAAAAATGATTGATTCATTTATTGATTGATGTACTAACGGGGAAATCTCTATATAAAATGTTAAGTGGTAATTAAGTGTAACAAATCATTTAAAAATCAAACACATCACCTCCATATTTTAAACTGAGAAGAAAATCACCTGTCAATTTTGAGCAAATGAAGAATAAATTCATACTAGCATACACATGTAGCACATCTTTTATTCTTTTTGAATGTTTTCCTGGACCTCTGCAGGCTTCTTGTAAATTAAACTGTATATTGTTTGTTATGTTGACAGACAAAAAGTTACATTCAGGTGCAAAGAAGATATGTATTTTTTAATAACGTAACTTAAAAATATAAATAAAAATTGTTGCTTACGTTCATATTAACCAGAACTTAACAGTTGGTTCTGAAGACATTATTATTTGTTCAATATTTTTGTAAAAAAAAAAAAAAAAATCATAAAACAATAAGAATATTTTACTTTAATTTGCTTTTGTGTTTATAAACAACAAAGAAGCAATATGAAGTTTTAAAAGATCATTGCTGTCTTCATTGGTTGTACTAAAATAAATTAACATGATTTAATGAATTAATTGAACTGGATTACTTACCAAGCAATCAACAGGCCATTATGCATTTTTCTTTATTATTATTATATTACTCGTGGGTTAATCCACAAGAGCATGTTTAAACTTAATTATTATACAATCAAATGAATAAAAAGTACAAATCCTTAAGATGTCCTTTGTTTCACATCTTTCAATGATTGCTTCATCCCTCATTCACAATCTAACGGATGTTAAACTGATATACTTTAATACAGCATTGTTCAGAAATACATATAACATAATCTTTAAGGCAGATATGAGCCAGCTTGTTTTAAGTTGTTTTTCAGATGTTACTTACCTGTTATTACTTACCTGGTGAGATTATTTTTTTATTATTTTAATTAACATTCAGTGTGATGAATATACAGTAGTAAATCGAGAGGGTTAATTGGGGCTTAATAATGGTTTAAAAAGGTTTGCCCCTTCACAGCTGTCATGGAGGCCAAAATTAGTTATAGACAACCAACATCACTTTTTGTGCTAAACAAGAGGTAAAAGTATTCTAACATGGGGGTCTATGGGATTGACTACCATTTGGAGCCTGTGTCTAGTGGCCAGTCAGTGAATTTTAGTTTAGTGCTGGGTACTGTCACATTCTCTGGAATTTGTTATTGTTTTTGTCGTGTGCCATGTGTTCCGTCTGACCTAATTTAGTTTATTGTCTTTAGCTGTGTGTGATTAATTTAGTGATTTACCTGGTGTATTTAAGTCCTGTGGTTTCAGTTCTGTTTGTCCGATCTCGCCTTTATTTGCGTGTGATTTTGTCCGATCTGCCTGCCTGTCTGTATTTATATTGTTTTTCATCTCTGAGTACATTAAAACGCTTTATTTTCATTTACACTCGTTGTGTGCTCTCCTGCTTATCACACACCTGACAGGTACACACCACAAGATTATCAGGCTGATTTTAAACGATTTCCCCTCTTCCGACAATCCTAGGTAATGTCTCAATTATCTTTGTGGATCTAAAGATTATCTCATCAGATTTTCCTGTGGTGTGATATGTGTTAAGAGTGACTGAATCTGCTCGGAAAAACAATGTGTCCTGGAAAACACATTTATTCTCAAGTCTCGAGAGATTTTGTGAGGACTCTGTCTTCATCACATTGCTGCACCCCACACACTATATAGTGAAAATAGTGAAATCTAGGACATTTTTCTCCTCATGTTTGCGGTCTCTCACATTTTGAAAGTCTTATAAGATTAAAAATCTTTTAGTATGTAACTTTAGTCACCTGTTTGAATTAAGAGAGAGAGACTGGAAGGCTGCCTCCTGGTTATATAAACTGAGAAACATACAATCTGAAAACTATAAACCATTCCTATTTTGCTTCAGTTAAAGGCAAGGCGACTTGAGTCACAGGTGGATTGTATGTTTGTCATGGTAGGTGGGCACAGTTTCAACGACCAGGCACCTCAACTCCATTCTACCTCTTTGTCCATTTTCTATTATCTGATAATGATGAACGGTGATACGTTGCCAAAATGGTCACAGACACTATGTACATGTTTTATACAGTCTATGATAACACATTTTTGTATATTGTGTGTATGTTGGATTCAGTGGTTGCAGTGTCAGAATCTTGAAGCCCGAGGCAAGAAGCTGTAGGACCAGGGTATCTTTGAAAGGGTCCCTGTCTCCTAACCTCTGTGGTACTTATGACTCTGATGTCAGGAAACTTTAGTGGACAATCTCTCATTGATAAGATCTTTGGGACCCAGTTACCCATGGCAGAAAAAAATTGAGAGGCAATGTAAGCAGCAATAACAGGAACTTTTATTATTTCTGGAGTGACCCTGAAAGGATTCATCCCTGACGAGTAGTTCAGCAAGGCGCTTAAACTACTGTCTCGGCCAAGGCGCCAGACGCAACCATGGCCTGCCAGCCCCGCAAGGCGCTAGGACTGGAGGGATGAAGGGGCTAACTTAAACCATTCGTGTAAGTGCATCTCATCCAGGTGAAGCCTCTGCTCTGGGTCACTCTTTAGGCAACCTCGAATAAAACGACAGCATTCTGTGAAGAAAGATGGAGAGAATTTTACACTTGCTCTCCAAGTTGCAAAACTTGGAGATACTTTTTTTTAAAAGCCACTGTTTTCTCAGTTTTGCATTTGTTCTTTTGTACTGAAGCTCTCACCGTCGGAGATGCCTGGCTCTTCCCACGCATCGGCATCCATCAAACCGATGTCGCTGCTGTCTGGGAAAAGTCTGGTCATCATCCGAAACAGCAGCACCCCCAGCGACCACACTGTGGCCTGCTTCCCGTCGTACTCGCCCTTCTCGATGTACTCCGGAGGGCAGTACCTTGCTGTCCCTGCAGGAAAACGTTTGTCACATGTGAAAGTCTGCTCTACCAACGGAACTTAATTTTAATGACAAATTACACTATGACTGGGTTTTCTTCTTCTGAGAAAGCTGTTAGTTGTGAGTCCCATCTAAACAGAGTGCTCATTAAAATCCCAAACTACGTTCAAGAAATAATACATACCACTATAGGTGGTGTAGGAGGTCTTTTTAAGGAGGTCTCCACAGCCAAAATCGATAAGTTTGACCTCTAGGGTCTCTACGTTGACCAGGATGTTTGGCATTTTGATGTCCCGATGGAAGACACTCTTGGAACAGCAAGCAGCAGCAGCATCGGTCACCTGCCGCATGAAATGACGTGCCATCTCCTCGCTGAAGTGGCCATCGTAATGCGCCCAAAAACTCAGCATGTCCATGCAATGCGAGGGCCGCTCTAGGACCATAATGTACTGGTCCGGTTGGTCCTCCCAGTCCAGTAGCTTTATGATGTGGGGACAGCTGGGGCCTTGATTGGCCATGAGAGTTAGGGCCACCTCCAGAGGAACTGGTCTGGGATGCTCAGGCTAGAAAAAGAATGTTTTTTTTATAACTGTACACTGATACCCTGATACAGCATCTGTCGTCTCATTGAGGACATGAATATATAAACAACAAAAACTTAATAAAAAACTTAATAAAATATTTTTATTGCTGTGAAAAACTTCTGAAAGTTCTGATGTCTACTTACAAGGCTTAAGTACGGCTCGTTCTCTGTCTTCACCGTGAACTTCACAGCCACTGGAAGGCCGTCTTCACGGCGGGTCCTTCAAAACGGAGCCGCATCCTCCTTCTCCCAACTTCTTGCCAATACAATATTTCCAGCAAATGCGGTCTATTAAAACATAATAATTATTCATTTTAAAGATGAATACAGTGTACCTCAAGGTGGCATACCATACTTATTCATACTAAATTCTATATTTATTTCAATGACTTCAAATTGTTTGAGAAATATATGGAATATATGTGGTGTTTGAACAATGAAATATGAGAAAGGTATGAGAAGAAATGTTACAGCTGCAAAATGTAAAACACGCTGTCCTATAATAAACCCGTGAGAAGAACGCTTGTGTTTGAACACAACCGTAAAGTCAGACTCGGTTCTCGTTATCTTATCACAGTCCAGCTGTCTCTGCACACCTGGACTGTCCTGATCTTGAAGCTGGACGTCCTCCACTTGCTGGTCCTCAGCAGTGACAGCAGGGACAACAGCAGCACTGGAAGGAAGCTCCTGATGATCGCCGTCCTCTACAGTAGTTACAACGTCCTGTAGAGAAGTCTGATCTAAAGCGAGGAACATCAACCAGAGCTTGTTTTAATAAACACAGATGAAATATTGCAGACTTGTATAAGCAATAGCAGGGTGAATACTTTTGACATCTTCAAAATATGGTTAATATGTTTTTTTGTGCGTGTAAAAGACATTCTTGATGTACAAAGCTTCTGGAGCATGTCAGTTACCATCAGTGCACCTCCTGGATGGGACCGTGTCCTGCTCCACCTCTCCCTGCTCCACCTGCTCATCCTGAGCACTGGTGGATTTCGGGTGGGGAAACAGAGAAGAAAGCAGCAAACTTCCGAAACCACTTCTGTTTCTGCCTCTTCTTCTTGCTTTTCTCTCCCTTTCTCTCTTTCCCGCCTCCCTCGCCGTCAGGACGAGGATGGAGCTCCACCGAGCGGTCGGTGGGTGTCCTCTCACGTCCTCCATCCGCTTTCTTTTTACGGGATACTCGCAACAAACGAAAAAACTCCATCACAACTGTAAAAACTGTGCCAACAACGTTAACTACACTGAACTCCTTACTCGCTACAAGCGGAGCAGGTGAGTTTCGCGCTTTATATAGAAGCACGTGACGTTCTAAATTATTTTATTACGCCATAAGGATTCATGATCCGAGAATTCTGTAAGATTCCAAAAAAAAAAAAAAAAAAAAAAAAAAAAAACTGTAAGATACCCACAAACATTAAACAGTGGTGTCTAATGATGAATGATGTAAAATTATATATATTAAATGCGCGCGCGCGTGTGTGTCTGTGTGTATAAATGTAACGTTTTTATTAATATGTTTTCCTTTAGAATATTCTTCTGTATTTTTACAGATCTCGGTTACAGGTGTGGCCTGATGAGACTTTGTATCTCATGTTATTAACAGAAAAAAGCAAGGGATTGTCAAGGAAAACAATAAATGTACAATATTGATTTCGATATAATAAAAAAAACCGAACATGACAATTGTACATTTCTCTCTTCAAATGCAGCCATAATTCTGTGTTCATGTGGAGACGGAGCTGTAGATTTTGGGTCTGTGGAGACTCCGCTGTTCTGTTACAATAGAATGGCTCATTCATTCAAAGCAAGCATGTCGAAAAGGGTCTGCAACATGGATTGAGCACACCGTCTGAGTAATACAGCATGTTTTGATAGAGACATCTGGGAATTTTTCGCAGTTTTGTGTACAGTGCATGTGGACCAGAGGCTCGGCCGTCCCCAGATCTAGCGTCGTCCACGGATTCAGGTCGGGGTCCAGGTTTTGTGGCCAACGGTTCAGACATTCAACGCAACATTCCACCTCTTGGCACTCATCTTTTCTTGAAAAGAAAAAAAAAGAAAAGAAATCCAAAAAAATAAATGAATACAAGAGGGAAAAAGTTGCAAGTATATTTGATTTTCTTCTCGTTCTAAAGAAAATGTTCTAAAAACGGATCCCGTTGGATGGTGCTGTACGAAGTGGACTGGACCGTGTTCATTCTCGTTGTGTTGTTCAATGCAGCAGACACTGGTTGAATGAGGAGCGAGGTCACAGTTTGTGGAGATGGGAAAATTGCCACACAATATGAATTTTTAATTGTTCCTTGTTTTGAGAGAATAAAATTCATTTACTAATCCCTGTGTTTGTCTGCCATCGTTCTCCAGCATAACATGCTACCAAAAAAATTACTAAAACACCACTTAACATGCAGCAGAGCATCTAGACACCAGTGCTAAAACATACTAAAGACTTCAGTGGGACAAAAGAATCAAATCAAATCTAGAGGTAATTCAAAAGATTAAATATATAACGTTAAGCCACAGATGTACTAATGGGGGAAATCTCAATATTTTAAACTGAGAAGAAAATCACCTGTCAATTTTGAGCAAATATAGAATTATTACAATTTAAAAATATTACTATTATAAAAATTTTATTTAAAGTTATTTATTTTTTAATAATGTAAATGTTGCCTAGTTCATATTAATCAGAACTTAAATACCAGTTGGTTCTGAAGACATTATTATTTGTTCAGTATTTTTGTTTAAAAAAAAAAAAAAAAAAAAAAATCATAAAAATATTTTTGTCACATTCTGGTAAATGAGACAGAGACGTAGTTCAAACAAAAAGTTGAGAATTTTAATGATTCACATTCTGTGTAGGTAACAGGGTCTTCGGTAAGCGAAGTTCAAATCAGAAAGTCAAAAGTTCATTCCTTATCTGACCATATCCTACACGAGTTGTAACTCACACAGGCAGGTGAATCAGGAAGCAGAACATCAAGTGAGTAAGCTCGAGAACAGCCATAGACTGAATGGTGAGTGTCTGTTTTATGCCAGTGACAGCAGGTGCGGGTGATCAGTATTCTCATGATTGTGAACGTGTCCAGGTGACGGGATCGGTAGGCGTGGGAAGTTAGGGCGTGACAATTTTACTTTAATTCGCTTGTGTGTTTAAAAACAACAAAGAAGCAATATGAAGTTTTAAAAGATCATTACTGTCTTCATTGGTTGTACTAAAATAAATGAACATGATTTAATGTTGGTGAACTGGATTACTTACCAAACAATAGACAGGCCATTATGCATTTTTCTTTATTATTATTATATTACTCGTGGGTTAATTCACAAGAGCATGTTTAAACTTAATTATTATACAATCAAATGAATAAAAAATACAGATCCTTAAGATTGCTTCATCACTCATTCACAATCTAAAGGATGTTAAACTGATATACTTTAATACAGCATTGTTCAGAAATACATATAACATAATCTTTAGGGCAGATATGAGCCAGCTTGTTATTACTTACCTGGTGAGATTATTTGTATTTTTTATTTATTTATTTTTAACAACAACACAAAAAAAGGAATACACTTATACAAATAATCTCTTCCCAGCCCAACTTATTATAAAGAAAATAGAGGGGAAAAAAGAAAGAAAGGAAAAAGGAAAGAAAGAAGAAAAAAAGGAAATAATTTATAATAAAGTAAGAAAAGTCAATTTATTACAGTAAAAATTCTGTATCTATAACGCAGTTATGGTCTCAATGAAAGAAAGGAGAGGATTCCAAATTTGATTTTTGATTTTTTGCAAATGTAAGAAAGACATCAAATCTTTCAACCAAGAGAGGTTGGGAGGGGGGCATGTGTAACAGTATACGTCTTTTGGCTATCAATGAGGCAAAGGCAATAATATCGGCATGGTGCTTCTTATATAAGCCAACAACAGGAGATATTCCAAAAATTGTTGTTATTGGACAAGGTATCACAGAAACACTAAGAGCTTTTGACATTGTATCAAAAAAAGAGGACCATTAAGAATTCAGACTAGGACAGGTGTAAAATGAATGAGTATGGTCTGCTGGAGACAACACGCATCTATTGCACCTATCATCTTCTGATAAACAGAGTTTTTAAAATTTTGCTTTAGTGAAATGGATTCTGTGAACAACTTTAAACTGAATGAGATTCGAGCGAGCACAGACAGAGTTAATTTTGGCAAAAACAGTGTCCCACAGCTCCTCATCAATTTCCTGTTCTAGCTCCATCTCCCAGGTTTGTTTGAGTGTAGAAAGAGGAGGAAGCTGTGAGGACCGAAGCAGGTCATAAATGGAGGAAATGCGGTTCAGAAATTTTGGTAGCAAGAATATTTCTTCAATTAAAGGATTCTTTGGCTGCTGGGGGAAAGTATCCAAATATTTTTTGGCAAAATCACGCGTTTGAAAATAACAAAGTAAGTTTGATTTAGAGATTTTATAATTACTCAACAAATCGTTAAATGACCCAAATGTGTGATCAAAGAACAGATGCCGGAACTGTATTAAACCCTTTTCACTTAACTGTGTGAAAGTAGAATCCAAACTAGAAGGGACAAAAAGATGATTACCACAGATAGGCGCCAAGAGATTATTTTTAAATTATTTTAATTAACATTCAGTGTGATGAATATACAGTAGTAAATCGAGAGGATTAATTGGGGCTTAATAATGGTTAAAATAAAAGTTTTACAGCTTCACAGCTGTCATGGAGGCCAAAATTAGTTATAGACAACCAACATCACTTTTTGTGCTACACAAGAGGTAAAGTATTCTAACATGGGGGTCTATGGGATTGACTAACATTTGGAGCCTGTGTCTAGTGGCCAGTCAGTGAATTTTAGTTTAGTGCTGGGTACACACTACAAGATTATCAGGCTGATTTTAAACGATTTCCCCTCTTCCGACAATCCTAGGTAATGTCTCAATTATCTTTGTGGATCTAAAGATTATCTCATCAGATTTTCCTGTGGTGTGATATGTGTTAAGAGTGACTGAATCTGCTCGGAAAAACAACGTGTCCTGGAAAACACATTTATTCTCAAGTCTCGAGAGATTTTGTGAGGACTCTGTCTTCGTCACATTGCTGCACCCCACACACTATAGGAGCAAAATAGTGAAATCTAGGACATTTTTCTCCTCATGTTTGGTCTCTCACATTTTGAAAGTCTTATAAGATTAAAAAAATCTTTAGTATGTACCTTTAGTCACCTGTTGGAATTAAGAGAGATTGGAAGGTTGCCACCTGTTTATATAAACTGAGAAACATATAATCTGAAAACTATAAACCATTCCTATTTTGCTTCAGTTAAAGGCAAGGCGACTTGAGTCACAGGTGGATTGTCTGTTTGTCATGAGGTGGGCACAGTTTCAACAACCAGGCACCTCAGCTACATCCTACCTCTTTGTCCATTTTCGATTATCTGATAATGATGAACGGTGATACGTTGCCAAGATGGTCACAGACACTATGTACATGTTTTATACAGTCTATGATAACACATTTTTGTATATTGTATGTATGTTGGATTCAGTGGTTGCAGCGTCAGAAACTTGAAGCCCGAGGCAAGAAGCTGTAGGACCAGGGTATCTGTGAAAGGGTCCCTGTCTCCTAACTTCTGTGGTACTTATGAATCTGATGTCAGGAAACTTTAGTGCACAATTTCTCATTGATAAGTTCTCAGTTACCCATGGCAGAAAAAATTGGAGAGGCAATGTAAGCAGCAATAACAGGAACTTTTATTATTTCTTGAGTGACCCTGAGAGGATTCCTTGACCCCAAGAATCTTTGTGTCCATGGCTGAGACCTCTGATGTTTCCGTGACATAGATCTGTGGGATCCGGGCACCAGTAGCAGAGACCTCTAGGGACCTTTGGGTTCCTCGATTATTAATAATATGCCTGGACGGTGCATTACTTAACTAACCTAAATAAACTCTTAACTATTTACTACACTCATCCCTGACGAGTAGTTCAGCAAGGCGCTTAAACTACTGTCTCGGCCAAGGCGCCAGACGCAACCATGGCCTGCCAGCCCCGCAAGGCGCTAGGACTGGAGGGATGAAGGGGCTAACTTAAACCATTCGTGTAAGTGCATCTCATCCAGGTGAAGCCTCTGCTCTGGGTCACTCTTTAGGCAACCTCGAATAAAACGACAGCATTCTGTAAAGAAAGATGGAGAGAATTTTACACTTGCTCTCTAAGTTGCAAAACTTGGAGAGACTTTTTTTTAAAAGCCACTGTTTTCTCAGTTTTGCATTTGTTCTTTTGTACTAAAGTTCTCACCGTCGGAGATGCCTGGCTCTTCCCACGCATCGGCATCCATCAAACCGATGTCGCTGCTGTCTGGGAAAAGTCTGGTCATCATCCGAAACAGCAGCACCCCCAGCGACCACACTGTGGCCTGCTTCCCGTCGTACTCGCCCTTCTCGATGTACTCCGGAGGGCAGTACCTTGCTGTCCCTGCAGGAAAACGTTTGTCACATGTGAAAGTCTGCTCTACCAATGGAACTTAATTTTAATGACAAATTACACTATGACTGGGTTTTCTTCTTCTGAGAAAGCTGTTAGTTGTGAGTCCCATCTAAACAGAGTGCTCATTAAAATCCCAAACTACGTTCAAGAAATAATACATACCACTATAGGTGGTGTAGGAGGTCTTTTTAAGGAGGTCTCCACAGCCAAAATCGATAAGTTTGACCTCTAGGGTCTCTACGTTGACCAGGATGTTTGGCATTTTGATGTCCCGATGGAAGACACTCTTGGAACAGCAAGCAGCAGCAGCATCGGTCACCTGCCGCATGAAATGACGTGCCATCTCCTCGCTGAAGTGGCCATCGTAATGCATCCAAAAACTGAGCATGTCCATGCAATGCGAGGGCCGCTCTAGGACCATAATGTACTGGTCCGGTTGGTCCTCCCAGTCCAGTAGCTTTATGATGTGGGGACAGCTGGGGCCTTGATTGGCCATGAGAGTTAGGGCCACCTCCAGAGGAACTGGTCTGGGATGCTCAGGCTAGAAAAATATATATTTTTTTATAACTGTACACTGATACCCTGATACAGCATCTGTCGTCTCATTGAGGACATAAATATATAAACAACAAAAACTTAATAAAAACTTAATAAAATATTTTTATTACTGTGAAAAACTTCTGAAAGTTCTGATGTCTACTTACAAGGCTTAAGTACGGCTCGTTCTCTGTCTTCACCGTGAACTTCACAGCCACTGGAAGGCCGTCTTCACGGCGGGTCCCTTCAAAAACGGAGCCGCATCCTCCTTCTCCCAACTTCTTGCCCATAGAATATTTCCAGCAAATGCGGTCTATTAAAACATAATAATTATTCATTATTAAAGATGAATACAGTGTACCTGAAGGTGGCATACCATACTTATTCATACTAAATTCTATATTTATTTCAATGACTTCAAATTGTTTGATAAATATATGAAATATTTTGAACACAACCGTAAAGTCAGACTCTGTTCTCATTATCTTATCACAGTCCAGCTGTCTCTGCACACCTGGACTGTCCTGATCTTGAAGCTGGACGTCCTCCACTTGCTGGTCCTCAGCAGTGACAGCAGGGACAACAGCAGCACTGGAAGGAAGCTCCTGATGATCGCCGTCCTCTACAGTAGTTACGACGTCCTGTAGAGAAGTCTGATCTAAAGCGAGGAACATCAACCAGAGCTTGTTTTAATAAACACAGATGAAATATTGCAGACTTGTATTAGTAATGGCAGGGTGAATACTTTTGACATCTTCAAAATATGGTTAATATGTTTTTTTGTGTGTGTAAAAGACATTCTTGATGTACAAAGCTTCTGGAGCATGTCAGTTACCATCAGTGCACCTCCTGGATGGGACCGTGTCCTGCTCCACCTCTCCTGCTCCACCTGCTCATCCTGAGCACTGGTGGATTTCGGTGGGGAAACAAGAGAAGAAAGCAGCAAACTTCCGAAACCACTTCTGTTTCTGCCTCTTCTTCTTGCTTTTCTCCCTTTCTCTCTTTCCCGCCTCCTCGCCGTCAGGACGAGGATGGAGCTCCACCGAGCGGTCGGTGGGTGTCCTCTCACGTCCTCCATCCGCTTTCTTTTTACGGGATACTCGCAACAAACGAAAAACTCCATCACAAACTGTAAAACTGCTCCAACAACGTTAACTACACTGAACTCCTTACTCGCTACAAGCGGAGCAGGTGAGTTTCGCGCTTTATATAGAAGCACGTGACGTTCTAAATTATTTTATTACGCCATAAGGATTCATGATCCGAGAATTCTGTAAGATTCCAAAAAAAAAAAAAAAAACAACTGTAAGATACCCACAAACATTAAAACAGTGGTGTCTAATGATGAATGAAAAAAAATATATACATATTATATGCGCGCGAGCGCGTGTGTGTGTATAAATGTAGCGTTTTTATTAATATGTTTTCCTTTAGAATATTCTTCTGTATTTTTACAGATCTCGGTTACAGGTGTGGCCTGATGAGACTTTGTATCTCATGTTATTAACAGAAAAAAGCAAGGGATTGTCAAGGAAAACAATAAATGTACAATATTGATTTCGATATAAAAAAACCCGAACATGACAATTGTACATTTCTCTCTTCAAATGCAGCCATAATTCTGTGTTCATGTGGAGACGGAGCTGTAGATTTTGGGTTTGTGGAGACTCCGCTGTTCTGTTACAATAGAATGGCTCATTCATTCAAAGCAAGCATGTCGAAAAGGGTCTGCAACATGGATTGAGCACACCGTCTGAGTAATACAGCATGTTTTGATAGAGACATCTGGGAATTTTTCGCAGTTTTGTGTACAGTGCATGTGGACCAGAGGCTCGGCCGTCCCCCAGATCTAGCGTCGTCCACGGATTCAGGTCGGGGTCCAGGTTTTGTGGCCAACGGTTCAGACATTCAACGCAACATTCCACCTCTTGGCACTCATCTTTTCTTGAAAAGAAAAAAAGGAAAAGAAAAAATCAAAACAGGCAAAAAAATCCAAAAAAATTAATAAATACAAGAGGGAAAAAGTTAAGAAAATTTATATTTATTCAAGTTTGACTTGAAAAAAGGTTGCAAGTATATTTGATTTTCTTCTCGTTCTAAAGAAAATGTTCTAAAAACGGATCCCGTTGGATGGTGCTGTACGAAGTGGACTGGACCGTGTTCATTCTCGTTGTGTTGTTCAATGCAGCAGACACTGGTTGAATGAGGAGCGAGGTCACAGTTTGTGGAGATGGGAAAATTGCCACACAATATGAATTTTTAATTGTTTCTTGTTTTGAGAAAATAAAATTCATTTACTAATCCCTGTGTTTGTCTGCCATCGTTCTCCAGCATAACATGCTACCAAAAAAACCACTAAAACACCACTTAACATGCAGCAGAGCATCTAGACACCAGTGCTAAAACATACTAAAGACTTCAGTGGGACAAAAGAATCAAATCAAATCTAGAGGTAATTCAAAAGATTAAATATATAACGTTAAGCCACAGATGTACTAATTGGGGAAATCTCTATATAAAATATGTTAAGTGGTAATTAAGTGTAACAAATCATGTAAAAATCAAACACATCACCTCCATATTTTTAATTTATTCTTCAGGCTTCTTGTAAATTAATTCACTGTAGCATACACATGTAGTACATCTTTTTATTCTTTTGGAAAGTTTTGACAGACAAAAAAACTTACATTCAGGTGACAAAGAAAGTAACTGAGATATGTATTTTTAACTTAAAAATATAAAAAAAAATTGTTGCTTACATTTATATTAATCAGAACTTCAGTAGCAGTTGGTTCTGAAGACATTATTATTTATTCAGTATTTTTGCACGCAGAGAACGTCCAAATCAAATTAAAAACAATAATTTAATTAATGTTCAACAAATAAAAACTACCTATAATACAAATAAGCAAACGATAAAACTTGGCTCGCTGAATATTAGATCACTTTCCACAAAAGCACTTTATATATATGATTTGATCAAAGATCAGAACCTAGATTCACTCTGTTTGACAGAAACCTGACTAAAACCAGATGAATACATTACTCTAAATGAATCTACCCCCCAAGATTATTACTATTAAATGAGCCACGTTTAAAAGGTAAGGGGGGTGTTGCTACAATTTATAACAATATTCTTAGTACTTCTCAGAGGGCAGGCTTTAAGTATAACTCATTTGAAGATTTGGTGCTGCATATCATATTATCTATAGAATCATGTGCTAGTGATAAATCCTCTTTCATGTTTGTACTGGCTACTGTTTACAGGCCACCAGGACACAGCACAGATTTCATTAAAGAATTTGCTGATTTTCTAACCGAGATAAAGTACTAATTGTTGATAAAGTTTAATATCCATGTTGATAATGAAAAATCTACTTTGATAATCAGATTTCTTAGACATTCTGAAGTCTGTTGGGGTTAGACAACACGTCTCTGGACCAACTCATTGTCGAAATCATACTCTAGATCTAATACTGTCACATGGAATGGATGTTAAAATGGTGGAAGTTCTGCAGCAAAGTGATGACATTTCAGATCACTATCTAGTCTTGTGTGAACTCTGTATAGTTAAACCTGTAAACTCTGCACCTTATTACAAGTATGGTAGAACCATCACTTATACCACAAAAGAAAGCTTTCTAAGTAATCTTCCTGACTTATCTCAATGCACTCTCTTTTTTCTAGCACTCTAGATACAGTTGCTGTTTTGCACTTAAAAAAGATGAAAGAAAACAATCTGACTCCATGGTGTAATGAAAACACACGCACCCTAAAGAGAGCAGCCCGGAAGATGGAGCGCAGGTGTAAATTAGAAGTATTTCATATTGCCTGGCGGGAGAGTATCCTGTCATACAGAAAAGCATTAAAAACTGATTATTTTTCATCTCTTTTAGAAGAAAACAAACACAACCCCCGGTATTTATTCAATACAGTGACTAAATTAACAAAAAATAAAACGTCAACAGGTGCTAACATTCCCCATGAGTGTAGTAGTAATGACTTCATGAATTTCTTTACTTCTAAGATTGGTACCATCAGAGATAAAATTGTAACTATGCAGCTGTCAGCTACAGTTTCACATCAGTTAGTGAACTATAGATCCCTGAGGAAAAATTACACTCATTCTCTATTATAGGAGTAAATCATCTAAAAACTTGTTAAATCAACAAACCAACAACATGTATGTTAGACCCTATTCCATCTAAACTATTAAAAGATTTGCTTCCAGAAGTCATAGATCCTATTTTGAACATTATTAATTCATCATTGTCGTTAGGATATGTTCCCAAAACCTTCAAACTGGCTGTAATTAAGCCTCTTATTAAGAAACCACATCTTGATCCCAAAGACTTAATAAATTACAGACCAATCTCTAATCTCCTTTTCTGTCAAAGATACTAGAAAAGGTAGTATCCTCACAACTGTATTCCCTTTTAGAAAAAATGGTATCTGCGAGGATTTCCAATCATCTTATCATCTTATCTTCAATCAATTTATCTTAGGATGGTTTAAATCATATCTATCTGACCGCCATCAGTTTGTGGCACTAAATGAGGAGGTATCATATCTCTCACAAGTGAAACATGGAGTTCCTCAAAGTTCAGTGCTAGGACCGTTACTTTTCAACCTATACATGTTACCTCTGGGAGACATTATCAGGAGACATGGTGTTAGCTTTCACTGCTATGCTGATGATACTCAGCTCTATATTTCAGCGCAGCCTGGTGATACACAACAAATTTAACAGAATGCATAGTCGATATAAAAAACTGGATGATGAGTAACTTCCTAATGCTAAAATCTAAAAAACAGAGGTGCTAATAATTAGACCTAAAAACCCCACATATAATAATCTAGAACACAGGCTAACACTTGATGGCTGCTCTGTTAATTCTTCATCATCAGTTAGGAACCTAGGTGTGCTGCTTGACAGCAATCTTTCCTTCGAAAACCATGTTTCCAGCATCTATAAAACTGCGTTTTTACATCTTAAAATTATATCTAAATTACGACCTATGCTTTCAACCTCTAATGCAGAAATAATTATTCATGCGTTTATAACCTCGAGGTTAAATTATTGTAATGCTTTATTGGGTGGTTGTTCTGCACGCTTGATAAACAAACTTCAGATAGTTCAAAACGCAGCAGCTAGAGTCCTTACTAGAACTAGGAAGTATGATCATATTAGACCGGTTCTGTCAACACTGCACTGGCTCCCTATCAAACATTGGATAGATTTTAAAATCTTATTAATTACCTATAAAGCCCTGAATGGTTTAGCTCCTCAATACTTGAGTGAGCTCTTATCACATTATAGTCCTGCCCGTCCGCTGCGTTCTCAAAACTCTGGCCTTTTGATAATACCTAGAATATCAAAATCGACTGCGGGCGGCAGATCCTTTTCCTATCTAGCACCTAAACTCTGGAACAATCTCCTAACTCTGTTCGGGAAGCAGACACACTCTGCCAGTTTAAATCTAGATTAAAGACACATCTTTTAACTTAGCCTACACATAACACACCAACACACTTTTTATTATTAAATCCGTTAAAGGATTTTTAGACTGCATTAATTATATCAGCTGGAACTGGGAACATTACCTCTAAAATACGATGTACTTGTGACATCGTAAAAGAATGGCATCTACGCTAATATTAATCCCGTTTCTTTCTTAATCTGTTTCACAGTTTGTATCCAGACTAGATGGTGGATCAGCACCCAGAGATTATGTTCATCAGAGACCAGAACACCTAGATGCGCACCGTGACAGATTTTCTCCATTCATGGATGGGGTTTTGGTTCTTTCCTCTGGCTTGCTTTGTTGGGGACACGTAACTTCTAGTGATTATCGTCGAATTGATTAAAGAGATCGTCTCTGCATTTAATAACAAATTGTTCAATCTCGTCATTATACATCCCTATCATTGTGTTCTCCAACTTTATACTGTACAGTGCCTTGATTCAACCTATGTTGTTAAAAGCGCTATATAAATAAAAATGATTGATTCATTTATTGATTGATGTACTAACGGGGAAATCTCTATATAAAATGTTAAGTGGTAATTAAGTGTAACAAATCATTTAAAAATCAAACACATCACCTCCATATTTTAAACTGAGAAGAAAATCACCTGTCAATTTTGAGCAAATGAAGAATAAATTCATACTAGCATACACATGTAGCACATCTTTTATTCTTTTTTGGAATGTTTTCCTGGACCTCTGCAGGCTTCTTGTAAATTAAACTGTATATTGTTTGTTATGTTGACAGACAAAAAGTTACATTCAGGTGCAAAGAAGATATGTATTTTTTAATAACGTAACTTAAAAATATAAATAAAAATTGTTGCTTACGTTCATATTAACTAGAACTTAACAGTTGGTTCTGAAGACATTATTATTTGTTCAATATTTTTGTAAAAAAAAAAAAAAAAAAAAATCATAAAACAATAAGAATATTTTACTTTAATTTGCTTTTGTGTTTATAAACAACAAAGAAGCAATATGAAGTTTTAAAAGATCATTGCTGTCTTCATTGGTTGTACTAAAATAAATTAACATGATTTAATGAATTAATTGAACTGGATTACTTACCAAGCAATCAACAGGCCATTATGCATTTTTCTTTATTATTATTATATTACTCGTGGGGTTAATCCACAAGAGCATGTTTAAACTTAATTATTATACAATCAAATGAATAAAAAGTACAAATCCTTAAGATGTCCTTTGTTTCACATCTTTCAATGATTGCTTCATCACTCATTCACAATCTAACGGATGTTAAACTGATATACTTTAATACAGCATTGTTCAGAAATACATATAACATAATCTTTAAGGCAGATATGAGCCAGCTTGTTTTAAGTTGTTTTTCAGATGTTACTTACCTGTTATTACTTACCTGGTGAGATTATTTTTTATTATTTTAATTAACATTCAGTGTGATGAATATACAGTAGTAAATCGAGAGGGTTAATTGGGGCTTAATAATGGTTTAAAAAAAGGTTTGCCCCCTTCACAGCTGTCATGGAGGCCAAAATTAGTTATAGACAACCAACATCACTTTTTGTGCTAAACAAGAGGTAAAGTATTCTAACATGGGGTCTATGGGATTGACTACCATTTGGAGCCTGTGTCTAGTGGCCAGTCAGTGAATTTTAGTTTAGTGCTGGGTACTGTCACATTCTCTGGAATTTGTTATTGTTTTTGTCGTGTGCCATGTGTTCCGTCTGACCTAATTTAGTTTATTGTCTTTAGCTGTGTGTGATTAATTTAGTGATTTACCTGGTGTATTTAAGTCCTGTGGTTTCAGTTCTGTTTGTCCGATCTCGTCTTTATTTTTAAGTGTGATTTTGTCCGATCTGCCTGCCTGTCTGTATTTATATTGTTTTTCATCTCTGAGTACATTAAAACGCTTTATTTTCATTTACACTCGTTGTGTGCTCTCCTGCTTATCACACACCTGACAGGTACACACCACAAGATTATCAGGCTGATTTTAAACGATTTCCCCTCTTCCGACAATCCTAGGTAATGTCTCAATTATCTTTGTGGATCTAAAGATTATCTCATCAGATTTTCCTGTGGTGTGATATGTGTTAAGAGTGACTGAATCTGCTCGGAAAAACAATGTGTCCTGGAAAACACATTTATTCTCAAGTCTCGAGAGATTTTGTGAGGACTCTGTCTTCATCACATTGCTGCACCCACACACTATATAGTGAAAATAGTGAAATCTAGGACATTTTTCTCCTCATGTTTGCGGTCTCTCACATTTTGAAAGTCTTATAAGATTAAAAATCTTTTAGTATGTAACTTTAGTCACCTGTTTGAATTAAGAGAGAGAGACTGGAAGGCTGCCTCCTGGTTATATAAACTGAGAAACATACAATCTGAAAACTATAAACCATTCCTATTTTGCTTCAGTTAAAGGCAAGGCGACTTGAGTCACAGGTGGATTGTATGTTTGTCATGGTAGGTGGGCACAGTTTCAACGACCAGGCACCTCAACTCCATTCTACCTCTTTGTCCATTTTCTATTATCTGATAATGATGAACGGTGATACGTTGCCAAAATGGTCACAGACACTATGTACATGTTTTATACAGTCTATGATAACACATTTTTGTATATTGTGTGTATGTTGGATTCAGTGGTTGCAGTGTCAGAATCTTGAAGCCCGAGGCAAGAAGCTGTAGGACCAGGGTATCTTTGAAAGGGTCCCTGTCTCCTAACCTCTGTGGTACTTATGACTCTGATGTCAGGAAACTTTATTGGACAATCTCTCATTGATAAGATCTTTGGGACCCAGTTACCCATGGCAGAAAAAATTGGAGAGGCAATGTAAGCAGCAATAACAGGAACTTTTATTATTTCTGGAGTGACCCTGAAAGGATTCATCCCTGACGAGTAGTTCAGCAAGGCGCTTAAACTACTGTCTCGGGCCAAGGCGCCAGACGCAACCATGGCCTGCCAGCCCCGCAAGGCGCTAGGACTGGAGGGATGAAGGGGCTAACTTAAACCATTCGTGTAAGTGCATCTCATCCAGGTGAAGCCTCTGCTCTGGGTCACTCTTTAGGCAACCTCGAATAAAACGACAGCATTCTGTGAAGAAAGATGGAGAGAATTTTACACTTGCTCTCTAAGTTGCAAAACTTGGAGATACTTTTTTTTAAAAGCCACTGTTTTCTCAGTTTTGCATTTGTTCTTTTGTACTGAAGCTCTCACCGTCGGAGATGCCTGGCTCTTCCCACGCATCGGCATCCATCAAACCGATGTCGCTGCTGTCTGGGAAAAGTCTGGTCATCATCCAAACAGCAGCACCCCAGCGACCACACTGTGGCCTGCTTCCCGTCGTACTCGCCCTTCTCGATGTACTCCGGAGGGCAGTACCTTGCTGTCCCTGCAGGAAAACGTTTGTCACATGTGAAAGTCTGCTCTACCAACGGAACTTAATTTTAATGACAAATTACACTATGACTGGGTTTTCTTCTTCTGAGAAAGCTGTTAGTTGTGAGTCCCATCTAAACAGAGTGCTCATTAAAATCCCAAACTACGTTCAAGAAATAATACATACCACTATAGGTGGTGTAGGAGGTCTTTTTAAGGAGGTCTCCACAGCCAAAATCGATAAGTTTGACCTCTAGGGTCTCTACGTTGACCAGGATGTTTGGCATTTTGATGTCCCGATGGAAGACACTCTTGGAACAGCAAGCAGCAGCAGCATCGGTCACCTGCTGCATGAAATGACGTGCCATCTCCTCGCTGAAGTGGCCATCGTAATGCGCCCAAAAACTCAGCATGTCCATGCAATGCGAGGGCCGCTCTAGGACCATAATGTACTGGTCCGGTTGGTCCTCCCAGTCCAGTAGCTTTATGATGTGGGGACAGCTGGGGCCTTGATTGGCCATGAGAGTTAGGGCCACCTCCAGAGGAACTGGTCTGGGATGCTCAGGCTAGAAAAAGAATGTTTTTTTTATAACTGTACACTGATACCCTGATACAGCATCTGTCATCTCATTGAGGACATGAATATATAAACAACAAAAACTTAATAAAAAACTTAATAAAATATTTTTATTGCTGTGAAAAACTTCTGAAAGTTCTGATGTCTACTTACAAGGCTTAAGTACGGCTCGTTCTCTGTCTTCACCGTGAACTTCACAGCCACTGGAAGGCCGTCTTCACGGCGGGTCCTTCAAAAAACGGAGCCGCATCCTCCTTCTCCCAACTTCTTGCCAATACAATATTTCCAGCAAATGCGGTCTATTAAAACATAATAATTATTCATTTTTAAAGATGAATACAGTGTACCTCAAGGTGGCATACCATACTTATTCATACTAAATTCTATATTTATTTCAATGACTTCAAATTGTTTGAGAAATATATGGAATATATGTGGTGTTTGAACAATGAAATATGAGAAAGGTATGAGAAGAAATGTTACAGCTGCAAAATGTAAAACACGCTGTCCTATAATAAACTCATGAGAAGAACGCTTGTGTTTGAACACAACCGTAAAGTCAGACTCGGTTCTCGTTATCTTATCACAGTCCAGCTGTCTCTGCACACCTGGACTGTCCTGATCTTGAAGCTGGACGTCCTCCACTTGCTGGTCCTCAGCAGTGACAGCAGGGACAACAGCAGCACTGGAAGGAAGCTCCTGATGATCGCCGTCCTCTACAGTAGTTACGACGCCCTGTAGAGAAGTCTGATCTAAAGCGAGGAACATCAACCAGAGCTTGTTTTAATAAACACAGATGAAATATTGCAGACTTGTATAAGCAATAGCAGGGTGAATACTTTTGACATCTTCAAAATATGGTTAATATGTTTTTTGTGCGTGTAAATGACATTCTTGATGTACAAAGCTTCTGGAGCATGTCAGTTACCATCAGTGCACCTCCTGGATGGGACCGTGTCCTGCTCCACCTCTCCCTGCTCCACCTGCTCATCCTGAGCACTGGTGGATTTCGGGTGGGGAAACAAGAGAAGAAAGCAGCAAACTTCCGAAACCACTTCTGTTTCTGCCTCTTCTTCTTGCTTTTCTCTCCCTTTCTCTCTTTCCCGCCTCCTCGCCGTCAGGACGAGGATGGAGCTCCACCGAGCGGTCGGTGGGTGTCCTCTCACGTCCTCCATCCGCTTTCTTTTTACGGGATACTCGCAACAAACGAAAAAACTCCATCACAACTGTAAAAACTGTGCCAACAACGTTAACTACACTGAACTCCTTACTCGCTACAAGCGGAGCAGGTGAGTTTCGCGCTTTATATAGAAGCACGTGACGTTCTAAATTATTTTATTACGCCATAAGGATTCATGATCCGAGAATTCTGTAAGATTCCAAAAAAAAAAAAAAAAAAAAAACTGTAAGATACCCACAAACATTAAAACAGTGGTGTCTAATGATGAATGATGTAAAATTATATATATTAAATGCGCGCGCGCGCGTGTGTGTCTGTGTGTATAAATGTAACGTTTTTATTAATATGTTTTCCTTTAGAATATTCTTCTGTATTTTTACAGATCTCGGTTACAGGTGTGGCCTGATGAGACTTTGTATCTCATGTTATTAACAGAAAAAAGCAAGGGATTGTCAAGGAAAACAATAAATGTACAATATTGATTTCGATATAATAAAAAAAACCGAACATGACAATTGTACATTTCTCTCTTCAAATGCAGCCATAATTCTGTGTTCATGTGGAGACGGAGCTGTAGATTTTGGGTTTGTGGAGACTCCGCTGTTCTGTTACAATAGAATGGCTCATTCATTCAAAGCAAGCATGTCGAAAAGGGTCTGCAACATGGATTGAGCACACCGTCTGAGTAATACAGCATGTTTTGATAGAGACATCTGGGAATTTTTCGCAGTTTTGTGTACAGTGCATGTGGACCAGAGGCTCGGCCGTCCCCCAGATCTAGCGTCGTCCACGGATTCAGGTCGGGGTCCAGGTTTTCGTGCACTGTAAAAAATGTTTTTTTGAACTTGTAAATAAAAGGTAAATTATGTAAGTACATTTTACAAACAAATCATATTTTGTCTTTTTACTTAAAAATGTCATGAATAATTCAATAAGCTACTTGAGGTTTCGTTTTCATTTATTGTGCGTGAATACATAAGTAAATTCAAATGGAACTGCCGAAATAATATTTACTTAGTGTTTCGTTATCTAATGAACTCATGCAAAAAGTGACAAACCTAATTAAAACTTACTCCACTAAACCAGACAGGCTATACATGCTTCAATTGATTCCTCAGTTCATGGCGCGCAGAGGAAAGCAACGGACAATTTTCTCGAAGACTGGTGTGATTTTTACACGGTAAGTTATGAAATATTTGTTTATTTGTCAATTTAATTCCTTTTGCAGAAAAGTATAGATCCGTTTAAGCTGTCTGCGTCCTGTTGGTTAGAGAGGTAACGCGTTAACTGTTAATAGACGAACAAACATTCGTTATTAGCAAACGCCATTTGTGTCGAAAACAGTTGTATTGTATTGTACACATTTAATCTACGGAGAACTGTAATGTACAGTGAACTTTAAAACAAACTTTGTGGGACACATCGTCATGGTATCGTCACGACCAAGGGCTTGTGTTTATTCATGTGAATAAATAATTGTGCCCTCGCATGCTTTTTGAATTATTAGAAAGACTTTGAAGTTATTTACGAACTCAGAATGAAACACGAGGCCGAGCCCCGAGATGGGTGGGACATTAACTTTACACGAGGCCGAGCCGAGAACTTGACATGTGATGGAGAAAGCCGCTAAAACCCATATTAATCCACATAAAGTACAATTTTTTCGTCGTATTTATTAAATCGATAAGCATTTAAAAGTATATACAACATACAAAAGTTATACGCAGGGTGTTTTTTGCGGAAAAAGCAGCGGTTGGGGTGGGTGGGGAGAATAAAAATTTTTTCTTCAAGTAATCATAACTCAATGTTAATGTGTTCTGTTAACAACGCACACGATAAATCCGTATTTTAGGCAAGTGTCATCTCATGAAATGTTTTTAATTTGACGGAAAATGTTTTCGAGCTTGCAACATGATTCGAAGTGCTTCATACGGATCATGTTGGCGAATATTCAAACGACTTTTTCAAACTAACCACGTTTAAAATCATTTGATTCAAAACTGGACTTCAAAGCGCTTTTCCTGAATCATTGGTTTCAAACCGGAACTTCATAGCGCATTTTGCGAATTAGTCAACAAATCGCACCCTGGTAGGTTACTTTTAGTAGTAAGTTCAGACGGTTTACTCTACCATGATCTATACTTGCAAATGTAGTTGTTCCAAAATTTAATTGGTCAAATTTCAATAAGATAAGTATGTTTATTCAAATTTGTAAAAAAAAAATAATCTATTTTTAACATTAATATTTCTAACATATGTTCCACAGATTGCACACAGCATTCAAGGTCACGGAAGGTTTGGCAATACTTCTTAACTTCTCAACATACAACACTGATTAATGTTGCAGTATGCAAATCAATTGTTTATTGCAGGTGCCACAGCATGAGGTGGTCATGCAAAAAATGCAGCTTTGAGTCAAACAAAAGACTTCAACTTTTAAAACACTTACGACTAAAGCACGGAAATTTTGGCTGTCAGTCTTCGATCCCTTGTCTTTATGCTGATTGCCCTTGTTCATTTAAAACATTTAATGCTCTTCGAGTACATTTGTCCCGACACCACACAGAATCAGACAAACCAACAGAGGTGCTTTCATTTTGTTGTCTTCTATGCAATTCCCAGTCATTCTCTTCAGAGAAGCAATATTTTGAGCACCTTAACAACCATCTGAGAAGGTACGAGGTAGTGAGCTGTGTATTCAAAAACTGCAGCTTCAACACAAGCACTTATTCAACCTTTGCTACCCATAAACACAGGAAACATAATAAACACTCACTTGAAGATTTTAAAACTGAAGTCTTGAAAAATACCCAAATCTCTCTGTTTTGAAAAAATGATTCGAGGTCTCGGAGGATGACACAGAACTGGATGAAACTTTGCTTGAAGCACAAGATAATTTGTCTGACATTATAAAAAGAAGTTTGGTCAACTTTTTCTAAAGTTGGAAAGTAATTTCAACGTGTCAAACAGGTGCATTGATCAAATCGTAGATGAGCTTCAGTTCATATCCTCCTCTGCATCTGCTCCAGTTTTAATAGATGTTGTTGAGTCCACTTTAAAGAGCCATAACTGTGACATAGATCCAGCAGTTATCTCAGATTTGGTCAAAAATCTGTGTGAATCAAACACTTTCAGTTCAGCTTTAGGAAAGATGGACCTTTTTCAACAGCATATAAGAGGAGAGAATTTATGAAAACACATTTTTCAGTTGTTGAACCTGTGGAATATATACTGGACAGTAAAGACAATAGAACATTCCAGTATGTTCCGATACTCCAGTCTTTGTTGCAAGTCTTGAAGAATATCAAAGAAAAGGACCTAGTCACTCAAAAAAAATACTGGATGTGCATCAAAATACCAGTCCTTTTATGATGGATCTCACTTTCATGAAAATGAATTTTTGCAGGTGATGTTGAGAGATTAAGCCTTATTCTGTACATCGATGACTTCAAAGTGTGTAATCCCTTGGGAACTTCTCGCAAGATTCACAAAAATCACTGCTGTCTATTGGGTGTTAGGAAACATTCCAGCACACGCAAGATCAAAATTGGAATCTATTAATTTAGCCATTCTCTGTAAGGCAGATGACACAAAACGATTTGGATTTCAGAAAGTGTTAGAGCCACTGTTAACTGATCTTCAAAGCTTGGAAAAGATGGTATTTTTATTCCAAGTCTAGGAAAAATCATAAAGGGCACTGTGGTGGCCGTGGTTGTTGATAATTTGGGAGCCCATTCTGTGGGAGGATTCGTTGAAAACTTCACGGGATCTCATGTCTGCCGATTTTGCCTTGCAGACAGGCCCCAGTTTCAGACCACAGAAGTAAGATCTGGACTTTTTCAGAGGAGAGATAAAGAGCAGCACACTCTGCATGTTGAGACAGTTTTGTCAAGTCCTACTTCCACTCCTTGCTATGGTGTGAAAAAACAGTGTGCACTGTCTGAGAAACTTAATCACTTTCATGTAACATCTGGTTTACCCACCAGATGCATTACATGACCTTCTTGAAGGTCTTGTTCCAGTGGAACTGGCATTGTCATTTCAAGCCTTTATCAAGAAGAAATATTTTTCTCTTGAGGAGCTTAACACTTGCTTTCAGCAGTTCCTTTATATAAGTGGAGTGACCAAACAAATCGTCCACATTTGATTGCTGCTCATTTTGCCACAAAAAGCGGTCTGTAGGAGGAAATGCGCATGAAAATTGGTGTTTGTTGCGCCTTTTGCCTCTCATGATAGGCTTGAAAGTACCTCAGGATGATGAAGTGTGGCAAATGTTAATGACCTTAAAAGACATTGTGGAACTTGTGAATGCCCCATTTCATACAGAGCAGAGCATTTGCTACCTTGACTCTCTGATTTCTGAGCACAGACACAGATTTCTGGGCGTTTTTCCTCAAGAAAAGCTTCTTCCCAAACACCACTTTCTTGAGCACTATACTGAACTCATTCAGGAATTTGGTCCTCTAGCAGCCTTGTGGACCATGAGATTCGAGTTAAACATGGATTTTTCAAGAAAGCTGTCAGACAAACGGGCTGTTTCAATCAATCAATCAATCAATCATTTTTATTTATATAGCGCTTTTAACAACACAGGTTGCATCAAAGCACTGTACAGTATAATGACAGGGATATATAGTGACGAGAGTGACCAATTTCTTATTAAATGCAGAGAAGGAGCGGTCTCTGTAGTCAATTCAACGATAGTCACTAGAAGTTAAGTGTCCCCAACCAAGCAAGCCAGAGGCGACAGCAGCAAAGGAAACAAAACCCCATGCATATAGAATGGAGAAAAAAACCTTGGGAGAAACCAGACTCAGTTGGGGTCCAGTTCTCCTCTGACCGGACGCCCAGCACTTAACCTCCAGTTCAATTTTAAACGCAGCTGTGTCAGATAGTGTAAATGACTTAGTGTGTGCGTGTGTGTGTGTGCATCAGGATCTGGTGATCTGTCGACGGGCGCATCTAGGTTTTCTGGTCTCTGATGAACATAATCTCTGGGTGCTGATCCACCATCTAGTCTGGATACAAACTGTGAAACAGATTAAGAAAGAAAAAAGAGTTAATATTAGCGTAGATGCCATTCTTTTACGATGTCACAGAGTACATCGATTTTAGAGTAATGTTCCCAGTTCCAGCTGATATAATTAATGCAGTCTAAAAATCCTTTAACGGTTTAATAATAAAAAGTGTGTTGGTGTGTTATGTGTAGGCTAAGTTAAAAAGATGTGTCTTTAATCTAGATTTAAACTGGCAGAGTGTGTCTGCTTCCCGAACAGAGTTAGGGAGATTGTTCCAGAGTTTAGGTGCTAGATAGGGAAAATGATCTGCCGCCCGCGTTACAGTTGATTTTGATATTCTAGGTATTATCAAATGGCCAGAGTTTTGAGAACGCAGCGGACGGGCAGGACTATAATGTGATAAGAGCTCACTCAAGTATTGAGGAGCTAAACCATTCAGGGCTTTATAGGTAATTAATAGGATTTTAAAATCTATTCGATGTTTGATAGGGAGCCAGTGCAGTGTTGACAGAACTGGGCTAATGTGATCATACTTCCTAGTTCTAGTAAGGACTCTGGCTGGTTTCAGAAACATACTACTGTCCCTACACTTCTCAGGACACCATTGTGCTATATGTTCTTCTGAAAGTGAGACATCATTTTGTTCTCTAGACTCCAGATCTAGCAGTTCTCAAGACACTGTTCTGTTATCTTCATCTGAGAGTTCCACTTCATTCCGTTCTGAAGGATGGCCGCAAAGTTTATAATACCAACTTTCTCATTTGATACAGAGCTCTTGCTTTCAGAAGGAAACAGAGCCTACCAAAGTATGGCACCCTCTTGAACAATCCAAGAGTAACGAGTAGTGTCCTTGAGACACTAGCTGAGACAATATTTACGTTACACTGCGTACCAACAGGTGTTCAGATTATGAATGTCGTAGAGATGTTGATTGAAAAGTACCCATGCCTTAAAGAGCCAGGGTCCTTTAATGGACAGTATGGTGGCAACAAAGGATTAAATATAAGATGGGCAATTATGAGCCAAATTAAGAGGCAGTCAGCTTTCTTCTGTTCTTGTTGCAGGTCAACTCTTTGAAAAGAAAGAAGACAAATGAAAGTTTTGCCCCAAAGGCATGAAAAACCCCGGAAGGCTGAAGTAAATTACTTGCCTCCATTTCCATTTGGGGAAACCAAGGAAACTTTAGAGAAGGAGAGAGCTGATCTTCTCAAAGAAATTCAGAAGAAAAACAACAAAAAGGTCATTGGTGAGATGATGGAGAAAACTTTCTCTTATCGAAGATTTGAAATTATTAATCAATGCCCTGCTGTCAAAGATTTCATGGAACGATGGCCAGCTCTTTTTTGTGAATCTGAGGTAAACCTTAGTTCCTCTTTGCTGGCTTAATGGTAGATACTCATAACCTTCGGCACTCATATTTCATTCATTAAAAACAATTAAATATTTTAATTTCATTAGTATAGCATGATGTGTGTGTGTGGTTGGGAAAAAGGGTTTTATTTGACTACTAAATCTTAAATGTGTTATATTTACTTTTCTTTGTCTTAGATCAAGAATGAGTTCAGAAGGATAACAATTCCCCTGGAGCCAACCTTTCTGCAAAACTGGACCTCTACACTCCAAATTTGTTTAAAATAAAGGGTGGGGATGCAGGCATAAAAATTCGAAGTGTGCTAGATTCATTCAGCCAGGTAAATGTATATATATCACATCCCATATCCTGCTGCTTCCTGACTTTATACACTGTGTGCTAAATTATTAGGCAAGTTTATATATTCATATTCATATAATATTTATATATAATAATGCCTAATAATCTGGCACACTTAAATATATAAGGAGTTTTTCACTTTCAGCTGTCTCTGACAATTATATATCACTTATATATGATTAAATACAAAATCAATAGTAGTTATTCAGATTGATGTGATTTGGGTTGATAAAATGTTCTTGGGGAAAAAATATGACCCAAATTTAAACTTGCCTATTAATTCAGCACATAGTGTATAGATGTATTTATAAGATGGAAGTTTACCAAAACTGTTAATGTTCACTGCTATTTACTTTTGTTTTTAACAGCAAGTTGAAGATAAGAGAGATGCTGTGATTCGCTGCCTACTTCCCTACCTGGGAGAATCATCTGAGGAGCTCATTGAAACCTACCAGGTACATTAGTAGATGAATTTTGTTTTGACTTCAAAATATGTACAGTACTGCAAAGTCTAAGGAACATTAGTGTTTTGTGCACATTAGTTACTATCTTTCTGCTGTAGTTTGTCAGTATATGAAATATCATTTTATGTTCCTAAACATTCATTTTGTGATTATTTCTAATAAACCAGTGAAATTGTTGTATGCACAAGGAGTCTGACAACAGTTCTTGCTCCACAGAAGCTCCACCATCATTGAGTCTTGTCTATCACAATATGAAGAAAGAGACAAAACTAAGAAACCTAAATCAAGAAAAACCATGGCAATGTTTGCAAAATGCTTAAAAACACACATGCAAATGTACTTGAATCAAGCATATCAAGTAAATTTTTAAAAATCTTTTTATCATTATAACAGATTTAATAATAGTGAGATCAAATCTCTGTGTGGAGCACTTATCACATGACATTAAAGAGAACATGTAACTTACTGTACAGTATTGTAACCACTTTGCACATTTATTTGACAGGATGTCAGCAGAGAGGTGATTAAAAATAGCTTCACCAATCACGTAATGAAGATTGTTGTACTGGGCAGCACTGCAGGAGAGGGAGATGCCAACATAGCTGACATCATCATTGTCATTGAGGGAAACGCAGGTACTGTTGGGATGTAAGAATCTCACAAATGCGTGCCTTCTGCTCATGGGCTTCATTTACTCCCTGAACTTAAGCTATCCGCCAAAGCTGAGAAACACATTTGAAGTCTTGCAGAAAATCTTTCTCGGGCTGGATGCTTTAAAGTTTTCTCCAAAAGTTAGCTCTTTACATAGAAAGCTACTAATGTAAGTCTGATAGTTGGCCAGTCTGCTGGTTTGTGTGACAGTTTAAAACTTACATTTTGTATTTGCTCATTTGTTCAGGATGTGAGAATGTTCTAAAAAGGTTTATTAATGTAAATTAGAACAAAGTTTGTACTACACTGTACTGAACTATTTTGGCATGTTTGGCAATGTGTGGCCATTCCATTTCTGTCCATTCCAAGAGTTGAATTCAAATAAAAGTACTCAAGGAAATTGTCTGTCAGTGTTTTATTGAAAACATCATTAGTAATAAATGTTTGAACAATATTTAAAGTAAAGTTTACTCAGGATAACTAAAAAAGATAACTTGGACACTTTATGTAAAACAAATGCAATAAATCATAGTATATTTCTAATAATTACTAAAGTAAAATTTACAAATAAGAGTCAATACAATTTATAGAGAATTCCCAGTAAACTTAACTTATAAGTTTCTAATTGAAGCTATTAATAATTATGGATAGGCTTTTACTTGGCAAATGTTTGTAAATTTACTAGCCTTTTCTGAGTGAAAATTGTTTCCAAGCTTTTTCAAGTAAATCCCACTCCTATTTTGGCCAACGGTTCAGACATTCAACGCAACATTCCACCTCTTGGCACTCATCTTTTCTTGAAAAGAAAAAGGAAAAGAAATCAAAAAATAAATTAATACAAGAGGAAAAGTTAAGAAAATTTATATTTATTCAAGTTTGACTTTTGATTTTCTTCTCGTTCTAAAGAAAATGTTCTAAAAAGCGGATCCCGTTGGATGGTGCTGTCAAGAGTGGACTGGACCGTGTTCATTCTCGTTGTGTTGTTCAATGCAGCAGACACTGGTTGAATGAGGAGCGAGGTCACAGTTTGTGGAGATGGGAAAATTGCCACAAATATGAATTTTTAATTGTTCCTTGTTTTGAGAGAATAAAATTCATTTACTAATCCCTGTGTTTTCTGCCATCGTTCTCCAGCATAACATGCTACCAAAAAAACCACTAAAACACCACTTAACATGCTGCAGAGCATCTAGACACCAGTGCTAAAACATACTAAAGACTTCAGTGGGACAAAAGAATCAAATCAAATCTAGAGGTAATTCAAAAGTTTAAATATATAACGTTAAGCCACAGATGTACTAATTGGGAAATCTCTATATAAAATATGTTAAGTGGTAATTAAGTGTAACAAATCGTGTAAAAATCAAACACATCACCTCCATATTTTTAATTTATTCTGCAGGCTTCTTGTAAATTAAACTGTATTTTGTACGTTATGTTGACAGACAAAAGAAGTTACATTCAGGTGCAAAAGAAAGTAACTGAGATACGTATTTTTTAACTTAAAAAAAAAAAAATTGTTGCTTACATTTATATTAATCAGAACTTCAATAGCAGTTGGTTTCTGAAGACATTATTATTTGTTCAGTATTTTTGCACGCAGAGAACGTCCAAACCAAATTAAAAACAATAATTTAATTAATGTTCAACAAATAAAAACTACCTATAATACAAATAAGCAAACGATAAAACTTGGCTACGCATGAATATTAGATCACGTTCCACAAAAGCACTTTATATATATGGATTTGATCAAAGATCAGAACCTAGATTCACTCTGTTTGACAGAAACCTGACTAAAACCAGATGAATACATTACTCTAAATGAATCTACCCCCAAGATTATTACTATTAAATGAGCCACGTTTAAAAGGTAAGGGGGGTGTTGCTACAATTTATAACAATATTCTTAGTACTTCTCAGAGGGCAGGCTTTAAGTATAACTCATTTGAAGATTTGGTGCTGCATATCATATTATCTATAGAATCATGTGCTAGTGATAAATCCTCTGTCATGTTTGTACTGGCTACTGTATACAGGCCACCAGGACACAGCACAGATTTCAGAGAAACAACAAAAAAGTCGACCAGCAGGCGAAAACGGTACAAATAGACTGAAGACAGGACTGAGACCGGACAAACAAAAACTGATCAACCTCCATAAACTAAGGTTCAGAGTCAGGATGAACCAATATCAAGCAGCCGGACTGAAAAAGGACAGAAAACACAAGGAGATTAAGTAGGAGGGTAATTAACAGAAATGGGGTGCAGGAGTGTGAAACAATTAGGTTAACAAGAGGAGGAGTTAACAGCAAAGCACATGGCGAGCTGTCAAAACAAAGGCCATGTGCTTCAGGACAACAAAACACAAGACAAACACAACAGGCGCTGCCAACCCCCTGACACAATATGATGCAAAACTTGATGATATAACAGAAACTATGCACTCTCTTTTTTCTAGCACTCTAGATACAGTTGCTGTTTGCACTTAAAAAGATGAAAAAAACAATCTGACTCCATGGTGTAATGAAAACACACCTTTACTAAAGAAAGCAGCCCGGAAGATGGAGCGCAGGTGTAAATTAAAGTATTTACGTATTGCCTGGCGGGAGAGTATCCTGTCATACAGAAAAGCATTAAAAACTGATCATTTTTCATCTCTTTTAGAAGAAAACAAACACAACCCCCGGTATTTATTCAATACAGTGACTAAATTAACAAAAAATAAAACGTCAACAGGTGCTAAGTGTAGTAGTAATGACTTCATGAATTTCTTTACTTCTAAGATTGGTACCATCAGAGATAAATTGTAACTATGCAGCCGTCAGCTACAGTTTCACATCAGTTAGTGAACTATAGATCCCCTGAGGAAAAATTACACTCATTCTCTATTATAGGAGAAGAAGACTTGTACAAACTTGTTAAATCATCTAAACCAGCAACATGTATGTTAGACCTATTCCATCTAAACTATTAAAAGATTTGCTTCCAGAAATCATAAGATCCTATTATTATTATTATTATTATTAATTCATCAATGTCATTAGGATATGTTCCCAAAACCTTCAAACTGGCTGTAATTAAGCCTCTTATTAAGAAACCACATCTTGATCCCAAAGACTTAATAAATTACAGACCAATCTCTAAGCTCCCTTTTCTGTCAAAGATACTAGAAAAGGTAGTATCCTCAACAACTGTATTCCCTTTTAGAAAAAAATGGTATCTGCGAGGATTTCCAATCATCTTATCATCTTATCTTCAATCAATTTATCTTAGGATGGTTTTAAATCATATCTATCTGACCGCCATCAGTTTGTGGCACTAAATGAGGAGGTATCATATCTCTCACAAGTGAAACATGGAGTTCCTCAAGGTTCAGTGCTAGGACCGTTACTTTTCAACCTATACATGTTACCTCTGGGAGACATTATCAGGAGACATGGTGTTAGCTTTCACTGCTATGCTGATGATACTCAGCTCTATATTTCAGCGCAGCCTGGTGATACACAACAAATTTAACAGAATGCATAGTCGATATAAAAACTGGATGATGAGTAAACTTCCTAATGCTAAAATCTAAAAAACAGAGGTGCTAATAATTAGACCTAAAACCCCATATAATAATCTAGAACACAGGCTAACACTTGATGGCTGGTCTGTTAATTCTTCATCATCAGTTAGGAACCTAGGTGTAACTGCTTGACAGCAATCTTTCCTTCGAAAACCATGTTTTCCAGCATCTATAAAACTGCGTTTTACATCTTAAAATTATATCTAAATTACGACCTATGCTTTCAACCTCTAATGCAGAAATATTGAATTCATGCGTTTATACCTTCAGAGGATTAAATTATTGTAATGCTTTATTGGGTGGTTGTTCTGCGCGCTTGATAAACAAACTTCAGATAGTTCAAGCACGGCAGCTAGAGTCCTTACTAGAACTAGAAATGTATGATCATATTAGACCGGTTCTGTCAACACTGCACTGGCTCCCTATCAAACATTGGATAGATTTTAAAATCTTATTAATTACCTATATAAAGCCTGAATGGTTTAGCTCCTCAATACTTGGTGAGCTCTTATCACATTATAGTCCTGCCCGTCCTTTCGTTCTCAAAGCTCTGGCCTTTTGATAATACCTAGAATATTAAAATCGACTACGGGCGGCAGATCCTTTCCCTATCTCACAGCACTAAACTCTGGAACAATCTCCCCTAACTCTGTTAGGAAAGCAGACACACTCTGCCAGTTTAAATCTAGATTAAAGACACATCTTTTTTAACTTAGCTTACACATAACACACCAACACACTTTTTATTATTAAATCCAGTTAAAAAGATTTTTAGACTGCATTAATTATATCAGCTGGAACTGGGAACATTACCTAAAATACGATGTACTGAGTGACATCGTAAAAAAGAATAACATCTACAGCTAATATTAATCCCGTTTCTTTCTTAATCTGTTTCACAGTTTGTATCCAGACTAGATGGTGGATCAGCACCAGAGATTATGTTCATCAGAGACCAGAACACCTAGATGCGCTTTGCGTGGACAGATTTTCTCCATTCATGGATGGGGTTTTTAGTTTCTTTCCTCTGGCTTGCTTTGTTGGGGACACGTAACTTCTAGTGATTATCGTCGAATTGATTAAAGAGATCGTCTCTGCATTTAATAACAAATTGTTCAAATCTCGTCATTATACATCCCTATCATTGTGTTCTCCAACTTTATACTGTACAGTGCCCTGTGATTCAACCTATGTTGTTAAAAAGCGCTATATAAATAAAAATGATTGATTCATTTATTGATTGATGTACTAACGGGGAAATCTCTATATAAAATGTTAAAGTGGTAATTAAGTGTAACAACAAATCATTTAAAAATCAAACACATCACCTCCATATTTTAAACTGAGAAGAAAATCACTGTAATTTTGAGCAAATGAAGAATAAATTCATACTAGCATACACATGTAGCACATCTTTTATTCTTTTTTTGAATGTTTTCCTGGACCTCTGCAAACTTCTTGTAAATTAAACTGTATATTGTTTGTTATGTTGACAGACAAAAGTTACATTCAGGTGCAAAGAAGATATGTATTTTTAATAACGTAACTTAAAAATATAAATAAAAAATTGTTGCTTTACGTTCATATTAACCAGAACTTAACAGTTGGTTCTGAAGACATTATTATTTGTTCAATATTTTTGTAAAAAAAAAAAAAAAAAAATCATAAAACAATAAGAATATTTTACTTTAATTTGCTTTTGTGTTTATAAACAACAAAGAAGCAATATGAAGTTTTAAAAGATCATTGCTGTCTTCATTGGTTGTACTAAAATAAATGAAACATGATTTAATGAATTAATTGAACTGGATTACTTACCAAGCAATCAATAGAGCCATTATGCATTTTTCTTTATTATTATTATATTACTCGTGGGTTAATCCACAAGAGCATGTTTAAACTTAATTATTATACAATCAAATGAATAAAAGTACAAATCCTTAAGATGTCCTTTGTTTCACATCTTTCAATGATTGCTTCATCCCTCATTCACAATCTAACGGATGTTAAACTGATATACTTTAATACAGCATTGTTCAGAAATACATATATACATAATCTTTAAAAGGCAGATATGAGCCAGCTTGTTTTAAGTTGTTTTTCAGATGTTACTTTACCTGTTATTACTTACCTGGTGAGATTATTTTTTTATTATTTTAATTAACATTCAGTGTGATGAATATACAGTAGTAATCCCGAGAGGGTTAATTGGGGCTTAATAATGGTTTAAAAAAGGTTTGCCCTCTACAGCTGTCATAGAGGCCAAAAATTAGTTATAGACTAACCAACATCACTTTTTGTGCTAAACAAAGGTAAGTATTCTAACATATGGGGTCTATGGGATTGACTACCATTTGGAGCCTGTGTCTAGTGGCCAGTCAGTGAATTTTAGTTTAGTGCTGGGTGCCTTCACATTCTCTGAATTTGTTATTGTTTTGTCGGTGTGCCATGTGTTCCGTCTGACCTAATTTAGTTTATTGTCTTAGCTGTGTGATTAATTTAGTGATTTACCTGGTGTATTTAAGTCCTGTGGTTTTCCAGTTCTGTTTGTCCACCCTGGTTTTTATTTGGCGCGGTGATTTTGTCCGATCTGCCTGCCTGTCTGTATTA